>NC_044571.1:54081529-54381529 GCF_901933205.1 Camarhynchus parvulus
TATGAATACCTGTGTGAAGACTTTGGTGACGCCTCGTGGAAAACTTTGAAAGTTCCTTTTTTTTTCCCCAAGTAGTTCTGCAAATATTATCAAGTATTTACTTTCCTTTCTCATTTTAAGATGCACTATTTAAGACAAAAAATGATGTATCTCTGTGATGAGTATTTCTCATCACAGGTAATAACTAAGGTAAAGTAATAACTCATTATTTGTGCATTATATATATTCAGAGTCACAATATACACTATTATTTAATTACTTTTATTATTTCAGGCAAGGAAGAGGGCATTAATGGCAGCATTATCCATCTTATTCATTGTAGTTGAAAATGTCTTTGTCAGTCTTAAAATAACGTATCAAACCAGGAGCACCCCTAGAGGAACAGGTGATGCCGAATTCTGCCCCAAAAGGCGAAATAATAACTGCTCAGAGACTAAGTTTCCAAGTCTATAAGCAGGAGGTATTTATTAGCAACGCGTTGGAGAATCCTCCAGGTCTCCCTGGAACAAAGGATTCTGCTGTTAGCACCAAATGTAGCTTTTTTATACAAGTTTGAACATAGGTTACATCATATACATGCATATTCATATCTTTACATGCATATTCATATATAGGTAGAGCGTAGGCGGAGTCTCTCATGTTGAGGAGTCATCTTGGTGGGAGTTCCGGTAGCCTTCATCAGGCGGGGGTCTCTCTTGTGAGCCTTCCTCGGTCTAAACTTTTGAACCTCTCCTAATTTGGGTGGCTTCCTGGTGGAGTTGGCATGGTCTCAGTGGCCTGGTAGGTCAAACTGACATTACTGGCTCTGTAAACTGCTTAGGATATAATTTCCCTGTTTTTATCTTGTCTGTTATGGTTCCCTATCAGTGTGTTCCGTTTTCTTAGACAATTTATTGCTTCCACGATCCCTCAATGCTGAGCTTTTTGCAAATGCCTTGCAATTTACAGTTTAACCCCATATTTCTCAAAGATTGTTCGTTTAAGTGGCTTCACAGGAGAACCCCTAGAGAAGGATTTTTTCCTTTCTTCCCTCCCCTGCACCACCACCTTGTTCCTCCCCAGGTTAAGAAATATTATAATTTTATCACTCTACTGTATAAGTACCCCAGTAACACAATCTCTGTATGTGTGAGCTAAACATCAGATATGGCACAATTCCAGGTTATGCTTGAGCCTTTTACTCTCTAGTGTGCACTGTTTTCATATTTTTCTGTTAATTATATTTTCCTTAGATGACAGCTGACTGGTGAAAAGAAAGGGTGAAGGCTTGTGGGAGTAGAAGAGGGCTGTTTAAATGTGATTGGAAGGAACTTAACTCTGCATAAAATTTTGTGTCTATGTTGAGTCAATTTACCACCCATGTACTTTTTAGATGTAGCTGAAAAAGAGAGACTGGGGGGTGCAAGGAAGACTATAAAATTTAGTATTGCAAAGATTTCAATTAAGAAAGAATTTAAAATGAAAGTTTTTTGGGTTTTTTTTCCTTTTTAAGCTGAAGAGGAGGTGAATGTTCCAGGGAATCAAAATTCTAAATATTGTTTATTTCTTTATCTCTAAGCATCCTTTACTGGATACTCTCAGTGAAATGTGGGTGGCATTGCAGTTTACAGATGTTGTATGTGTGTTCTTTTTTTTCTTATGTGGTTTGTTCAGAAATGAGAATAGTGGGTTCCATGAAAGATCTTATGTCAAACTTAAATATAATAATATAAGGTTTTCTAAATGTAAATCAATGCACTGTATTTTGTTTTCTTCTACCCCTCCCCTGAGCCCATTCCTGATCAATGAAACAAAGGAAGGAAAGAGAGCAGGAAGACATTGACAGTCGCTTCACAATGAAGGAGAGTTTTACATCTAAAGAACAAATGCACTTGTTACATTTGTAGTACATTACATGGTCCCTAAAATTATACTGTTTAAAACCAGGATTTGCTGTTTGAGATTTTAAGTACAGGTAGAATTTTCTGAGAATTGACAAGTTAGTTTCTCAGTATATGTGTTAATTTAAACCGCTAATTTCAAACTTTAGAACTTTCTTATCAAAATTTGTCACAAATCTTTTAAATAATAAAATACTTCAGACCTGCTACTTAGCAAAATTTCATTAAATGTTGTTACACAAGAATTACCTATAATCTGAATGCTCATTTTAGGATTTTTTTTTCCTTCTTTAGTATTATATATAAATGAAAATTCAGTTTCCGTGACTTGAAAGACTGACTACTCTTTTCCTCAAAATATCACCTGATTTAACTGTTGAAAACAATATCAGTACTACTTTTGAGGAGATATGTAAGCCACATTTTATTTACTTTGAAATTCTTTCTGTTCATGCTCCTTCCTTCTTTCAGATGCATTCCCCAATTCTACTTTTTTTATGGAAGGAAAGAGAAGTCTAGTTAGTATATATTTTTTTTCTGTACTTAAAGAAGGAAAGCAAGTGTTGTGTACCCCACAATTTTAATTTAATTCCCACAGATGCTCATTAGCCCAGACCTGGAAGGCTAGAACATTTATCCTGTTGATTTCAAAGGTTACAGAGTTTCAAGTTCTTTCTGTTCTTGCACAAACCAGTGAAAATGAGAAAACTCTACTCCAGTCAGCAGTTGAAAGATAGATGATTAGGTTTTACAGAGCAACAGAATTAGCAGTGCCTGTCTGTGAGCTCAATTCAAGTTTCCTTTGGCAAAAAGCATCAAGGCCAGCTGAGTAGAATAGAAGTGATAAGAATATAGTTATGATTCATATTATCCAATTGTTATTCTTACCTGTTATCTGCCACAGATTGCTAGTAGCAGGAATGACAAAAAAAGAGGGAAGGCATAGTAAAAGTAAAACCCTTTAATATTTTGGTAGAAAAGTTCACCTGTCTAATTGGTTTCTTAATTCAGGTTTTTCTATGTATTGTGATGAAAGACACAAGTGTTATGAGTTTTCAGAATACACAATATTAGGTCTTTTATCTGGAGAAATCAGTAGCCATATTCCCTTGCTTAGAATCATGCATTTCTTCAATTTGACAGTAATTCTGATTAGGTTTCCCCCTTTTAGCTCTGTGTTTGGAGCTACAGTAGAGTAACTTGCCAGAATCAATAAGGATACTTGATGTCATTCTCATTTTTCACCAGATGTATACTCTTGGAGACTTTGACATACTGAGTATTTATTAAATTTGAATAAAAACTACTTGGAGGTCTTGTAGGATGAAATTTTCATTTGTCATTAATTTTTAACACGTCTTTTCAACACTATTATCATCCATGATGTTGATGATGCTACTCATTTTCAAGTCAAAAGTATTAATTAAAGTTACATTACACTTAGTGAAAAGGCTTAGTATCATAACATGTAATTTCATTAATAATCTCTTAATTATATCCCAAACAGCCTCAGATTAATTAATTTCTTTTCTTACTGTTTATCTACAAATTAATCTTACAACTTGAATTAGTACATTTGTTCCTAAAAAGATTTTGATGAAACATTCCAGTAAGTTAAAAAATTATGAGTTGTGCATTTCTTCTTGCAATTTGACAAAATTAAAAGTATAATTAATTGATGATTTTACATGGTTTTTATCACAGCTTTGGCTTAGTTTTCTACATCTATCTGGTTTAGAGTTACTTTGCATTAGGGTGGAAATCATGTACATTATCTCTATTTCAGGCGATCTAGCTAATATTGACGGCTATATTGAGTAAAGAGCTTTTCTGGGTAAAAGAGTTGGTTGAATTAAAGACAAAGGAATCTGCTTCAGCAGTGAGAAAGCTGGTCGAAATACTGACATCTGAGTGACACTAAATAGACACTGTCAAGTGTAGTCTTCATCAATGAACTGGGGAAAATCATGGTGTCTCTAAATTATAAATATTCATAGCATATGCCCATGTAACATGTTCATGAATATTTTCTCATTTCTAGCATAGTGCCCCTATAAAATAAGGGAAAAGGCCCAAATAAACTATAGAACAGGAAAAGGAGCTAGAAATAATGCACAGAATTTTGAAAAACCAAAATTTATAAACCAAGCCAGTATGTTTGTGCATGCTTAGTTATGTTTTCAAGCGAGACTCATCTTTAGCATTATCATAGCATATTTAGGTTCCAAATGAGTGAGAATGCAGCAATGCAAGTTTATTTTCATTGTCAGTTTTGCCTTCCTCCTCCTGCTGCTGTTTGTTCATTGTGTATACAAACACAGGAAAGCTTTGAGCTTAGAAAATATGTTTTTTTAAGTCCAGAAGTAACAGTACCATCCAAATCAGGTATGAGATTTTGTCTTGCCATATTTATTAAATTTTCTCAGCAAGTTCTGCATGCTCAGCAACAGCCAGGTCTTCACTTCCATAAAACAACATCTAAGCTTCATAAAGGACCTGTCATCTGTAGAATCCTAAAGACAGCCCTTACACTGAAGAAGCACACAGAGGAAGCACTTTCATCAGGCACCATCTGATAAGAACATCACAGAAGCATCATCTGTCCCTCTGGTGGGGGCAGTTAATATCTTTAGCCTAGTCGTGTAGAACTGTGATAATTAGTGTGTCTCAGCTTGGTCACAGTTGGTGTCATTCTTATGCAGTTTGTTAGCCAGTGGGACTAATACAACTGTATTGCAGTAAAAGTCAAATTGTACTAGCATACACGGAAGTATCACTCAAGAAAAGGTTTTGGTGCTTTGCTCATCTAGACATTTCTACTTACTTGCTTATAACTGTTGCCAGAGATTTTTTTCACCTTTCTTCTAACCTTTCTCTGCTATTGCTTGTTAAGATGCCTTTTTTTTTTTTTTTTTACCAAGATCTGTTTCTTGAAGTAAAAAGTTTTCACAGAAAATGTGAGTTACGATAAAACTTTCTAAGCTTTAGGGTGAAATTATTAATTATAAAAGGCCACTACACAGAATAGACCACAGGCTTAGTGATTCAGTTAATCAACTCAGGAGTGAGCAAAATTTTAATGTCTACACTAAGTTATTTAAAGCAAAAATGATGTTTGGCTCCTCCTAAAATCAAGCAAGTACTCTCATGCTTCAGTGTCTTTGCAGGAATTATTTGCTTAGTGATAAATTTCCATTTTTTTCCTGATGGAAAATGAAAATAAATTTTAATAGTTTGACATTTTATATGAGAAATTAAATTCTTGTTTACCTGATGGTGTTTATATTTCTGATGAAATTTACTTATTTGCTTCCCACAACCCTAATGTACAGAGATCTCCTGCATTCTGATGGCTCAAATACTTAGTTGTTTATTTTTACCTTAAAATAAATCAAATAGTGTTGTTTTGTGTTTGAAATCTAGTGCAGATCACAGCTTTTTCTGATGTAAATTTTCACAAATACTCCTTTTCTATGAATCCAGATAAAAAGTGATATTCACATTACCCTTGTACAATTGAAAAAGAGAAATACAAGAATACCTGACATAAGCAGATGAAATATCAGATTCTGTTGAAACATATCAAAGGCATAACTCCTCCTGTTCAGCTGACAGCTATGTTTCATCTTCCAGTTCCCCAAATAAAGGCAAATTGTACACATGGGATGAGCAGCAGGCAAAGAGGTTTTATTTCCTTTAAAAAATAAATTAACCTCTTGAATGACCAAAAGTATCCCCAACAGTCACTAGCTGCTACTTCATAGGACTCCCATGGTTTCTGTGTTGTATCTGCCACCTCTTTATACTGTGCATATCTCAGAGGAAATCAAATTACTCTTGAAGCTTCTGTTTAGGAAACTGGCTCAGGTTCTGTATACATCTTTTTTTCGACCAAACTTACCATACAAATAAGCCTGAAACAGAGTTCTTTTGTACCACAGGCAGTTAGATAATATGAATTTTTCAGGAGTCCCTAATCAGTGCAATTTCATTCTGCAAATTTTACTATGATGTAGATTTACTGTAAGTAGATTATGTCTATTACATGTTTTGATTATTTAACTTTCTTTAATGAACATCAATAATACTACTGGTAATTATGCATTCTAAGCATAATGACATTTGCTTCAAAACTACCTTTGATATCTACATGTAGGCATAGAAAGTTGGCAATTTAAATAAAAATCATTAGTTAGTATTTGAAAGTTATGTAAACTACCATCATATCATATTTAAGTAACAGTAGCAATTTTCATGGCATCTGAGCACTCAGGAAGGCTGCCAATCTACAAATGACTTCCCAATGCCAAAAAGAAAGTACAATTTATAGTTGCTGGAAAGCAAAGCATCTGCTGTGTTCTATATTCTTTTTCTATATTGTTTTTTTCTATTAATTCTCTCTTTACATCAGATGCAAAAGTAGGGGCTTTCAAACATTGTTCCGACTAAGCTTTGTGGTGAAATATCTCAATCCAGAAAACTATACTTATGGTTTTGGGTTGTTTTTTTTTTTTGCTTTGTCTTTCTCTTGCTTTACAAAGAGGGTTGCACAGAATTTCTTTTGGAACTGTCTACTAAGTTGCAGAATATGAGTTTCCTGTGTTGCCTGGGAAACAGCTTTAGGTAAAGCAAAAAAACCCACATTTAGTTTGGTTTGTCTTAGAGAACTATACTTTTATAAGTTTAGAGTTTTAAGTATGCTGGCACCTATTATGCTTGTGCAACTGATAAAATTCCTACAAACATGGTCATCTTTATGTGATGAAGCTTTCTGGTGGGCCCTTTGCCAGAAAAACATTAAATAACATTATGGACTCACTGGACAGTTGCCATGGAATTTTCCACCAGGCAGTTTGTGAACTGATTATGGATCCTTCACAAGCTGCAGATAAGTTCAAAGGGTTCATTAATTACAGTAAAGTCAGGATGAAAATTGCAAGTATCTGCTTTTAAAAAAAGCATTAAGTTCAAATGATTCACGGACTTATCAGTTAACCCAGCTCCAGACAGAGCACTATGAAACTCACAGGTGCCATAAGAATTTCTTTGGAACCCATATCAGGTGTTTCTCTCAGGACACACTTTACTTGCCTGATTGTTAGCATCTCATGTCTTTTAAAATGCTTTAAAATGTACCTTCTCTAAGCCCCCTGAACATCTTTCCTCCTGTTTAGACTTCCTTAGTACCCTTGGCCATTTTAAATAGCATCAGAGAAGGAGATTTTGGTAACTGAATAGATCTCAAAGTCAAAGTATTAAAAGAATTTTGGAGCCATTTGGCTTCATCTCAGAGACATGCTAATTTCATTTGCAGGCATGAAGGAGTCACTTTAGGTCACCCATGAACTTCACCTGTAGCTGTAGGTCACAGAAGGGCTTGGGCTGGAATCCATACTAAAGTCCCTCTAGTTCCAAGTCTCCTATTATGGGCAGGAATACCTTCCACTAACCTGACCGGGTTGCTCCGAGTCACTCCAATCTGACCTTCCGTATTTCCAGGGATGACACATCTACAACTTCTCCAGGCAACCTGTTCCAATGTCTCCCTTCTTTTCAATAGCTTCTGTGGATTTCTTGGATATCACAATGGCCTTGAGCCTTCAGTCTTTCAAAGAAAATATTTTCATGTCTGATTTCAGTAGGGAACTATGGCTGGTGTAATTTAGCCAATTCCACTTATTCAGTGGCAACACATGCATGGGTATCATTTCAGATACATCATAAGCCTCACTCTTCCCTACTGGGTGCATTATGATGTAAGAATGTATGAAGATACTTTTGAATGGAATTGTGTGGATAAAGAAAAGGCTTTCTGGACTCTGATTCATCTCCATGATGGGCTAATGGGGCTGAAGTTTTTCTAAAGTGAATCTGGTTCATAACCATCTTGCTTGGAGCATATGTTGAAGAAATCTGAAACTTTTTACATATGCATGTATATACCTATACCCTCTTCATTCTTCTAAAGAGAAGAGTTGTGATTATGGTGGAATTTATGCAAAAAAAAAAAAGTGAAAAAAAAGTGTGAAATATTGGGAGGCTTTCATTAGTTGTAGAGAATGAGTTCATAAAAGCCCTTCAAGCAAGTGCTTTTGCAATTCTGTTGACATCCTTGAAACATTTGGGATTACATATATATATCCTATATGAAAAGTTATTAGTTTTAGTTAATATTTTTAATGTGTGCATCACATAAAATAGTTTCTCTTGGTTTCTCTCACCTGTTTCAGGATGTGTGCATGACACCATAAAGCAAAAAATTGTTTTCAAGAAAATCTCAAAATACTATAAAAGTATTTAAATGTAGTGCTTATTGTTCAAAAACTTACCTGAGACAAATATAGGATTTGTTTTTCAATTTTTTAAAAATATATGTTCACTTATTAGTTTCATTGTGTCCATTTTTTTCTATCTTTGCAATGCCATCTGCATGGGACTATGCGTAGTGTCTGTTGATGTGTGAGGCAAGACGTAGAGCAAAGAAATGCAAAAACTCTTGCAACACTTTATTATTGCAAGAAGTAGTAAAATACCACATTTTCTGATGACCAAACTGGCTGCTGGGTAACATCTTTTTACTCGCCAGACTTGCATAAATCTTTTTAAATGCTCTCACTTATGATTTATTGTGTTCTGGCTGTTCAGTATATTAAAATCATATATAGTGAAGTCCAGAACTAGTTGTCTTACATGATATTAATTATGCCCATAAAATTTTTAATGGGAGAGTCAACCCTGATTAAACACTTTCTGCACTCTTAGCTGTAATACATCTAATATAAAGTTGATTTTAAGTATTATTTATATGTACACAATTATGGGCTGGAGTTTCCAACCTTTAAAATTTTGTTAATTTCTTTATTGATTACTAAATTAGCATCATGCACTTTGTGGTGAATGGGAAAGATATTCAGAAATTCAGTAAACTCACTTTTATTGTAGTTGCCAAAATGTTGCCTTGATATATCCATGCTGTTATAGAATATTCATCACATAGCTTTGTGAGGAAACAGGTCACAAATAAGTTTGTTTCAGGGTGAGAAAAAAAAATTCCATTCCACTACCAAGAAGAGACTGAATCTTTCACCAGTATTTTATTCCACCAACTAATGTATAAGCAGTAACAATATTGTCAGAGGAGGAAACCAGGAATAATCTCTGGTTATACAGAAGTTGTACTGCAATGCAAGTGAAATGCCCAAAATTTAGTGCTCTGGACAAAGTAGTAACAGGCAGACAATTTTCCATAAGATGTTGCAGTCTAGAGTGCCCCATAGCCCTCTTTTAGGCAAAAACAGACCAAGCACTTGTTAAGACATATTTTAAACACCTCTTTTGCCATACAGACCAAAACACATTATGTGCTTACTAATATACATGTCTAAGGATTTAGACATAAAAATAAAACAGAAAACATAATAAAAATATTATTCTGATTATCCAGGGCTTTCCTTCAAAATAAAAGCATATTTTTTCTGGGTTTTTTGATATCTGATTCACATTTGGAGATATCTACAAATATGTCTTAATAGACTAAATAAGGCGATTTCATATATACTTGTTTTTTACCTAAAATTAGGTGACATCAATTGAAAACAACAAGTAAAACTGGAGGTATGAATAATCAACAGTAGTAATTCTGTTCAGCAAGAATGAACCTAGTATCTACCTGCATGGGGTATGAGAACTGCCTTGGTTTGCAGTAATTTTCTTTTCCTTTTGCTTAGATTAAGTAAGTTTGACAAAATATTTCTGTCTTTGTAAAGCTTAATATATACTGCAGTTTTCTATAAAACATTGTTATAACAATGATAAAGCTATATCTACTACTACTATTTACCAAGCAGGGAAATAATTCCCTTTTTCTTAGACTGTCCAAATGATAGGTTTTTGTATAAAACACAAGATGAGAGTATAGGTAAATATAAGGGTTTACAAATGAATAATTCAGATATTTTCAATTTTACTGAGAATAAGTCAAAGACATTAATACATTCATTTTCATTGTCTAGTTGTGGTGTTCAAGTAGGCTCAGCAATCTTAAGAAATTAGGTAGTTTATCTTTAGTATAGCACTAGACCTTCAGGAAGAGCTATTGTCCTTGGGTGTCCCTCCAGTCTTGAGCGTGCATAGCTGTGCATGCAGATGAACAGGCTGAGTGTGTACGAGGGCACAAAGACTGGCTACAAAGAGCGACGTGTAAAGAAATTGGAGTCAGAAACATGAGAGTGCTTGAAGACTGTGGAGAGACCATAGCAGGAATAGTATTGTACTTTAACATTATTTGTTTCCTGTGCCTTGGGCTGAATAATTTTGCTGCTGATCTGTTCAGTGAGAAAGACAATGTGATTCTCTCAAGTCCTTTCACTTATACTGTAAGATTTAGCCACTTGTTTGAAACTTTTTCCCTACTGAAATTACAGCATTTCAGTAACACACTACAGTAATAATTATATTTTAAATAAAGTTACAATTAATAAGCTGCATGATTTCACAGCAGAACACTTTAAAATTTTGCTATTCATCTTTTGTCTTCTTTTCAGCTACCTGGACTTTTTAAACTATGATTTGGAAGTAGTCTATAATAGTAGTCTATTATGGACTATTATAGTAAATTATAATCCCATTATTTTGGCCTGAGAATCTAGTCAAAAGTTCAAGTTTCAGTTCTTTGTTTCCAGTAGGAGAAGCAATTGATTCATTTGAATCACGAGTTTCTGATGCAATTATTGCTGTTTTTAAAAGGGACACAAAAAGGTTTTCCTTTTTATTCATGATTCCAGAATGGTTCAAAAAACAAGGCATATCACTGCTATTTCCTTTTCATATCATTCCTTAGCATATCATTCCGCAAAAGCCTTTCCTCTGCCCTGAATTCTACTGCTAATACCTGGCTTCGTCACTTATCCGCTATTATTTCTCTGCTAAAACCTCAACTCATGGACCTACAGGTAAACTTGGAAATTCTCACTGCTGTTCCCATTCCATTTAGATCATATTCTTGAGCTGATTTCATGTATCTTTCTTGAGAATGGATTTTTACCTAGTAAGGATATTTGAGTTTCAGAAAACATTATTTTTTCTGGAGTATTTAATGAAGAACATTGATTATGACCACTAGTTTCAATGGGTTTTTTTTTATCACAAAGAAAGCTTTCTTTGCATTTCCATGGCTGAGTTACCAGCTACAGCTGGGCTTACTAGTATGTAACTGGGACAAGTAATCAAGGAGGCTGCATTAGGCCGGCTCAAATCATTAGCTCAATCATTATCAAACTTCTGTGAAGAAATGGCCTATTTCACTTAGCAGTTTTCCATAAAATAGCTTGGCACAGTTCCTAGTAGAGTGCCTTTCAGGTACTGTTAGTGGTACAAAAGTGAAGATGTGGCTGCTCACTATAAGGTTTAAACAGAAGGCCCAATTTTCATTATGCAGTCTGGAGTCATGTGCTGAAAAATTATCTGGTTTTGTTTTATTGGAACTCAAAGTTGTGACTCTATAATTATTATAAATAGCTTATTTAGGACTAGAAGTGGCAGCCAGCATCTGTAAGATACAGTGCCATTCCTGTCTTTTTCTTCATTGGTGTAGCCATAGAATGTGATGCCTCCCCTCTTCTTATTCATCTTTCACCTCTTCCAACCCACATGCAGATGAATGTGATAAAAAGACCTGACAGGATCTGTATTTAGACTCGTGCTAAGATGTAGAAAGCTGACTAAAGTGGGACAATCCAGTGGATATGTCTGAAATGCCTTCTGAACTGAATCTAGACGCAAATTTAGCCCTTGTAGGACTGTGGGCCAATCCAGTATTTTATATGCATTATCTTCTTTATTATAGTCCCTGTAACAGTCCTGTCTGCACTGTGAACACTGAAATTAGCTAATCAGCAACCACATAGTTTTATGGGTCTGGAGTGACCAATCTCAAATTGACTAGCTAGCTGTCTGTGAGATCATCTGTGTAAGATTTAATTATCATGTCTCTGCACATGAGACAGCATTTTAGTTAGGCTCAGACTGGGACAACAATGTAAAATTGTAAATACTTCCTGCTCGGCTACAAATACACTTTAAAGGCAATGGGGATATCAATTTCTGCTTTGGACCTTTTCTTAAGTTCATAATTTCTTTTGGCAGTGCTGATGTAACTAGTCATTCATTTCTCCCTAGTCTACCTGCATGACATATGGTTCCATTACTTACTTCCCACCCTTTTCTTTGTACCTGGTGGCATCAATCACCGTATATTTAATTGAAAAGTCATTGTGGCATATCTTGTGAAGGAGTTGGTGGAAGTTTATAATAGGTAAGAGAACTTCTGTAATGAGAAATTAGACACCTTGCTCATATTTAGACATTTCAGACAGCTAGTGCTGAGTTCAGTTGATCAAAATAGGCATCTATTGCCACTCAAGATGTTATTAGTGTCGTTCTTCTTTTCCTTAGACAGAGAAAACAGACTTCAGATGGTGATATTTAGTGTCTATCAGCTCTATGAAGATGTCTCAAACATCTTCGGGTACCATCAATGTATAGAGAAATAAATAGAATTCCTTAATTTAGATAAAGTTAATGTTACTCGGTATAATTTCCAACCGTCATTTAGTTTAGCTTATTTTGTTTTGGTTGTGAATGAATGATTGCCCCAAGACTAGTTTTCATCATTATTATTGCTCTTTTGTGGATACCGTCATTGCTGACTGCACATTTTTTAAAGTTAAATAAACAGCAGCTATATTTTTTAAAAAATGCGTAAATAAGCTGACACTTGTGAAAATATGGAAATGTACCAATGTCTTAATTAATGGATAACTAGATAAATATATTAAATATATTTCCAACAAATTAATTTAGCTTCTAAATAAACTTTAAAGGAACCTACGCTGACTTCAAAGTTTTCTCATAAAAAGGATCATCAAGTGAAGGAACATCAAGGTATTTGTGAACTAGATCTTTGTAGTTAACACAATCTTATCACCTACCAATAGGCTAAATTCTGAAACTTAATACTAGATGAACTTCTGTTCTTTGTGCATGCAAATACAGAGAAAGGTGACTTTTCTACCGTGTCAGATGAAGGGGAAAAATCAAAAAAGTTAGAGGCACAAAGCTATCATTTTTCATGTGTTAGTTGCATTCCCTAGTGATTCTACTGAGTGATGGAGGTTTCATGTAAAGATCAATGACACTGAAAACTGGTTTATAACTCAGTAGGACAGCTAGTATAGTCTCAGAATTGCTTTGCTGTAATCCACCCTGTCTTTCTCAGTTAGCAAACATTATCCCAATTACAGTTATGCCAAATATAGGCAAAACAGATGCTTCTTACAAGCTACAACTAATTTCCAACTGCAAATTTATAAATATAAAGATGTTGATTGCCAATTCAAAGTGCATTACATCAATGTTAAGAAGAGAAAAGAGAAAAATATTGTTATACTATGATGTGTCCTCATCAAAGCCTAAATCTTTATTGATGTTTCTGGGGAAGTGGGATTGCAGTGACAGGGATGGGTAAAGATTAAACTAAAAGGTGGAGAAAATCCTGACAGAATCCATTCAAATAGAATTTCAGTTCCAGTTCTTTTTGGTAGAGGAAGGTACATTAAATAGAACAGTTACAGTAGATGTAGAATTATAAATAAATGAATGCCCCCTGAATGGAATATAACTGCAATTTGCACATAAGTTAATTGTAAACAACAAAACGGTCAAGTTAGATATGCAGAGAAGAAAAAAGTAAATCACATTTTTGCTCCTATGAATGCTGTCCTTTGAGTAGTAGCTGTAGTGCATTAATATATATACTTTTAGAGGGTTTCACTTTCCTGTGAAACAGTAAGAACAGTCACACCAGGTCTCCAGCCCAGTATCATTGTACTAACTGTATTTAACAGTGGGTACCTAGGAAGCAGGATATGGCAATCTGTACAAGTTCTTGGAATGGTTTTTTTTTCCACATGATATTGGTATGGCCACAAAAAAGATCTAGATATAGGTTGCAAGGTTCCTGTTCAGAATTAAAAAAGTATATGCTTCTCTGCTAGTTGACATAATAAGAGAAAGACTATAAAACCATAAGTGTTTAAGGAAAAAAAGGGGAAATGATGATAAGTCAAAATTATTATAGATACTGACAATTTAAGTTTTTACTTCTGTGGGAACTGACCATATGTTTCTTTGGTCTTCTATTCGATCTGACAGGTAAAGAAAACTGATTGTTATTTTTGATTCAAAAGCTTTATTAATTAAATGAACAGCATAGAATTTTTTTACTTTTCATCAACACAGGTTCCCCAGAAGCATGTAATGAACTCACCTTCAAACTTGGAATGGGATACCTGAGTATGAGTTTTTTGATGTTAGGAAGGATTTTGAGACTGTATCTCCAAATTTCTGAAGGAGTAAAAATTTTGTATTTAACAAGGATAATTGTATCCTTTTTTTTCTCAATTGTCACTTCTACATTTTTCAATGAAAGTAGCAATGTTTGCTAAATGTTGTGTTGACCTGATTTTTTTCTGTGTTTGAACTGTACTAAAGAGTATCTCCAATTCCAGCTGAGACCTTGAGGAAAGCAAGACTATGTAGATTACCAAGGGGGCTAAGTATCAAACAAGTACATAGTACTTAGCCATGCCAAAATGGCAACAGTCCTGGTTCTTCATGGCAGCAGCATGCCATACATCTTGAGAAATCTCCTGGGGCAATCTTACATGTTAGCAGTCTCTTTCCAGGTTGTTTTGAGGATTATGGACTTGAATTTTGGTACTTAAATCACTTCTGAGTGCCACATTTCGTGCCCAGGAGCCTCAAATCTGCAAAACAAAATTTAGATTAGAATTTTCTCTGCTTTCATGGTTCTTAAATTCAAGTTTATGTCTTAAAAATTTTACTTTCAAGTACTTTGAAAGCATAGAATATTCAGACACTACTGAGTAATTATTCTTTATATATAGATACACATTTATATGAAGATAATTTTGTTGTTTATTTTCTTCCAATATACAATTGGAAGGAATACATCCTGCATAAATGATTTCGACAAAGGATAATTTCAAGAGGAGACTCACTGAAAGGGTAATTAATACAATTAATGAAGTCAATTTCTTCTAAGTTTTACATTTAATGGGAATAACATTTTATCCTTTATAATGATCTGCAAGACAGGAAACAGTAAGAGCCTGAAACTCCTTTAAGAGTCAATGGCGATTTACAGGCAGGACAGATCACATTCAATTAAAAAAATGACAGGACTCTGACCAAGAAAAAAAAGCCTGAGTGTTTTTTTCCTATTTATAGAAATTTTTTTCAAGAATGATTAAATTTTTGAAGAATTGTCTGTTTAAGGAAATTAAGTTTTATCTCTTATTTTCTGGTAGACATTATATGTTTCTTTTTGTCCAAAATTATATTGGTTTTATGAGAGATAGCTATTTCACTAAATAATCTCTGCACCTGAGAAAAGCTAGAGTATAAGTGCAGCATAAATAAAATAATTTTTTTGAGGCCGGAATATTAATTTTCACCTTAGAAGAAGATTTTGGCTGCCCATTTAAAGAGGAGTAAACTTCCATGGAAATTTTACAGAATTCTGGCATTTACATGGAATTAGTGCAGTCAGCCTAGCAATTGTGGCACAATGGCCTTTTCCTTTTAGTCTTGTAAAACAGATACTGAAAAAAAATTAAAGAAGGAATTAACCAAAAGTGCAATATGCCATTGTATAAAGCTATCATGTGCTTGAAGTTTGAATATAGTGTGCATATCTAGAGACCCCATGTCTTTCTATTCCTCTTTCTAACTATATGACTATAAGTAGATATAGACCTAAAATGTACCTAGAATATTACATAACAGAATATATGCAATATATGTAGTGGACCTGCACAAGAGACAGCTGAGGAAAGGGCTGAAGCAGTTTCTATACAAAGAAACATGAGATTCTATGGACTTCTAAAATTGTAAAAGATTTTGCTGGGATAAAGGTTAAAGAAAAAAAGGAAAATAGAGTATGATATTGTTCCTAACCTAGAGAAAATAGAGAAGGAATGGAAATTAACAGCATGAGATTTGGATGACATTGAATCAGAACAAGGAGCAAGTATTTTTAATTAAATTATAGAAACAACTGTCACACGAAGCATATTAAAGTGGAAAACACATCGCTACAACATGTTGTCATGAGCAAAACAAAAAATGCATTCAGAAAAAAAAATAAAGTCAGAGAAAAGGCAACTAAAGGTGTTGTTTGAATGTGATCTAGACATTAAAACTAAATTAAAGGGCAGTTAATTGCACAGACAAAATATTAATATCCACTTGGTCTGCTGTTTTAAATGTCTATCTAGTGTATGCCATGAATTTACATGATAGGCTGATATAATTAAGTTTATATTACCTTTTATTAAAAAAAAAGTAATTTTCCAGCTATAATTTTATTTTTCTAAATGCCTATTCACATCTTGTCCGTCACTATGGCACTGGTATTCCAAAACTGATATCTACCTTCATACGTAGTATTGACAAATGGATCAACCCCTCCTGGACCATTGTCCTGCCACCAGGGCTTGTTTCCCTCCCAGTTCATCCCATCATTGCAGCAGTAACAGACATTAGATAAGCTCCTCCCTGATGAAATGGTAGCAGCCTGAGAAAGAGCAGCAGCAGTGTTTAGGAAGTAGAGACAAAACTGTGGGAGAGGGCAGACCAAGGGGAACACCTATGGAGAAAGCAGTTCCTGGCAAGCAGGACACTTGTTTCTCAAACAAACCTCACAGACCCTTTCCACCCCCCTCATTCCTTATTGACGATTTCAAAACCCTCCACTTGTGTTTACAAACTCCTCTCTCTGTAATCAACCCTTGTCAATGACACAGTATTGAATTTTTCACCTCTAGGATGAAGATGAAGCAAATCTTTGTCCATAAGGTAGGACAATTCAATTTTCCTTTCAAAATGCTGGAAGATGGAGAAGACATTTCCCAGTCTGTGCCTACATTTTCTCTTTTCTTTTCTTTTCTTTTCTTTTCTTTTCTTTTCTTTTCTTTTCTTTTCTTTTCTTTTCTTTTCTTTTCTTTTCTTTTCTTTTCTTTTCTTTTCTTTTCTTTTCTTTTCTTTTCTTTTCTTTTTTCTCTGTTTTCCTTTCCTTTTGATTTTTTTCCCCCCAGTGGTTATTTTAGGCATGACCAGGTGTACATTGGGAATGTTGTTAGCTAGTCTCTTGGTTAAACACTTTGAGTGACCAAGAGAACAACTAGTTCTGTTTAAAGTGAATTTAAAAATTTTAAATTCTGTTTAAATTAAAATGGACTGTTCTGTTTAAATAAAATGACACTGATTAATTAGAACTGTTTCCAAGTTTTTTTTTCAGTACTGATTTCAATATAGTGTCCATGTAAAAAGAATCATTTCTCTCAGATGGTGAAAACTAACTTTCTGACCTTTCCCTCTGCTTGAGCAAGTGATAATGGGGAAAGTCTCTTAGTTTTTGTATTGTCTCATCTTACATTATTTATATATTGCCTAGCATAAGAAATTCTGGGACTCAGGAATTCTGGGTTTTGTTGTAGTACACAAGTAATTGCAACATTTAGAAGTGAAAATGTAAAAATTGCTTTTACTGGTTTTGCCTGAAAAAATTAGTAAGAGATCTTGGAGCTGATATTGCAAACTCCATCCATTTATTGTGATTTAACACAAAATACTTCAGCCCTCCCAGTCTACAGAAATGCTGTAATGTGAAAAAGATGATACTAAAAGTTACATTATGCTCAGAAAATATATTCATCCACTTTAGTGTATATTTTTTCCAAAGAAATGTGGTTTCACCTCAATGACCTGCTGATATAAATGAGGATTTCAAAATTATGGAGTGATGAGATCTGGTAAAAGAGCTTGTGAATAACTATTCTCACATCATCAATGAACATTCTTCAACACATGGTAGTGATCTACTTGAAATTTCCTTCTGGGAATTCTGCCTTTCAGAGTGCAGAGAGATGGCGCATTTAATTCTTATATAACAAAGTCACAGAGTTCTAGTAGTTGAAGCTCTGAAAGCATTTCCATGACAAATTTCTCTTCTCTTTTCGGGACTGTATAGGTAAGCTTAAAACAAACAAAAAAACAAGCAAACTATTTTGGCAGCATGCAATGTTTTGAATAGATCCTAGCAGTTGCGGAGGGGTAAAGTGGAGCAAAGATGGTTATTCTATATAATAACCCAGTGCTGCTTTTGTGAAAATAATTTGGGCCAGTTCAGGTCAGCTGTCCTGGCTGTGCCCCCTCACTGCTTCTGGTGCCCCTGCTCACTGGCAGAGCAGGGGGAACTGAAAAGCCCATGACTTAGGGTAAGCACTACTAAGCAGCAACCAAAGGATCAGTGTGTTATCAATGTTTTTCTCCTACTAGCTAATGAGAAAAAATGAACTCTATCCCAGCTGAAACCAAGACATTATCCACCCTTTATTCCATACCATAGAACACCATGTTCAGAATATAAATTGTGGGCACTTGGCTGGGAAGGGTTGATAGCTGCCTGGGGACAGGCTGAACACTGGGTAGTAGCTGGTGAGGAATTTTACTGTGCATCACTTCTTTCTTTTAGGCTTTATTCCTTTTTCTCTCTCCTTTCCAATACAACTATTAATATTAGTATTTATTATTGCCATTATTTTATTTTGTTTCAGTGATTAAACTGTTCTTATCTCAACAAATGAAGTTTATTTTTTATTTCCAATTCTCTTCATCACTGGGGGCAAGAAGTTGATGGTGGCTTTGAGGGGGTTGGTGCTGAGTGACGAGCTGCATGTTTCTTAGTTGCCACCATGTTGACTCCTTTCAGTTGTCCTGGAAATTACATTCAGATCTCCAACTCATAGGATGTTTCTTGATAAGTGGAGCTTGGTAAGGATGGTTCACACACACAAAGTAAGGATGGTTCAGAAACCTGTGACCTTGGGTGACCTAATTGGTCTTTTCTATCAATGGTCTGATATTAGAATATTTTTCCTCACTACAGTAGAAGGTCAATTATGTGAACCTGTTATTGATATAGATTCTTAAAACAAAACCAGAAAGAACAAGAAAACACACATTCTCCAGCAGTAAAATGTCCTGTCCTTTCTTTAAGGTTAGACTACACAATTTTTTTGAAATACCACTTAAGGAAAACATTTTGTAAGAGACAAAAACTATAAGAACATTTTTAGATTGTTAACTTTCCGTCTACCAAAAAAGATCCTGGCTCACAGAGCAAGGTATTATTCTTATCAAGTAATACTTATTTGGACAATGTGAACTATCTTCTGCTATTTATTTATACTATTCAATAACACTGATTATATATACTTAAAGTGGAAACACAATTATTTACTGTTGTCTTTTGGATTACTTTCCCTGGCAACACAAAAGATTAAACATAATCATTCCAGCTGGAAAGACTTTAGCTTAATCAAGGACAAACTCACAAAACAATTTTACCTGTTATTTCTATGATTTATGAAAAAAACCCCTAAAATTAAAAAAGTAAAAACACCTAAAAAATGTGGAGTTTATCATAATAAAGCACCTAGATGAGGGTTTTTGTTTTTTTGTTTTTTGGTTTTTTTGTAAGGAAACCTTTTTTCACATGCTGAGAGAATAGCAAGAATAGATAAATAGTGTCTTGGTTTAGAGCAAAATTTTGGGAGAGAGAGAGAGAGAGTCCCCAGAGGGGCTCTAGTAGGAGGATAAATTCAATCGGCCCCTCCCCCCTACAACCAGTCCGGGAGAAAATACCTCCTTGAAGAAAAGTGGAAAAAAGCTGTTTATTAAACAATAGAACCTAACAATATTAAAACAATAAAACCCCTTGCCGCTCTAAAAGAGATGACCAATTGAGAAAACCCCCCCCGGTTGCAGCCCAGCTCACTCAGTCTCTTATCAGTCCTTCTGGTGCTGGAATTGTCGCAGGCCAGGCCCGGCCCGGCCCGGTGGCCACAGGTGTGAGCTGCCGGTGCTTCCCTGGGTGTTCAGTCCAGAGCAAGTTCCAAGAGGTCCAAAGAAAAGGAAAAGAAAAACCACAGTCCAGGGACTCTTCTTTGCCTCAGCCAGCTAAAACTAACCAAAAGCAAAAGGAGAGCTCTCTGTCCTGCCGTCTGTCTGTCCGCAGACAACACAGTCCTGGAGGAGGAATGCGGGGGAGTACGTGCAATGTCTGAGCGAAGAAAAAAAAAAGAACTGTGTGATTCTTCTCTCCCCCCTTTCACTCTCTGCAACAAGTCTTAAAGGTGCAAAACTTATTATTATTCAGCATAAACCAATGAGACGATTTGGGGATAAAAGCATCATATAGTCAACCCAGGACACTATTTTTCTCTGATCTAGAATGTATTTGAGGCATTATACAAGATTTTGTTTGTTTTGGTTTTTTTTTTTATCAGTACAGTAAGAAAAATACCTTGTGTCCTTTCCAGATACATTAGTATAATAAATATATGAAAATAGCATAGTGCTAACTTCCAAAATATTAATAGATTTTTCAAAGTTGTTTTGAAAGATGTATCATTATGTTAGTAATTTTGAAAGTAATTTGAACTTATAAATAGATGTCAAATAAGAATTTAGATCAACATTTTATTTTCATGCTTTCAATGAACATTGTGACTGTTCACGCCAGTTTTCTTTCCATGTTATCTTCCTTCCATAGTCACAATGTTTTCTTTTCTTTTCTTCCTTTGCCTCTTTTATTTTTTTAGAGTTTCTATTTGGAAGCCCATTTTAAAACTGATTTTTGGTGACCAGTTTAAACAAAATTTAAAGACAATCACAGCTTCATTTCAATTTTCTATTCTTTCTGGGGATCAGCCAGAAATTATTGGTTAATGGAATAGGTTTTGGTGAGTTAGAATGACAAGTCTTTTTTTTTCAAGACTTTTCTGTAATTGAACCTTTCAAAAACTGTTCCTGGAAATATCTCTTTCTGCACAGAGACTTTAACATACTTTCTGTCTTTAGTCCATTAAGGCCTTTAAAGATTCCATGTCTTATCATAATACCAACCCTGATATATCCATTTATTGCTCAGCGTAAAACAGCAGATTTATATTTTCTATTTTGTGAGCTTATTGGTCATTTTTGTAACATTTGTAAGGCAGGAAGTTTGTAGGAGTGAGGAGGAAACTCACAAGAGTGAGTTTCCTGCAGAAATAATTCAAATCTTGTCATAGTTCATGCTCAGTGCCATAACCCCAGATGTCCTACAGAACTGGGAGCTGAAGGCTGCCCAAGAACTCATTCTGCTTACATTCTATTCAGTTACAAAAAAGTGAAGATCTGCTGGAATTTAGGATCTGGATTTATAAATCTGGAGTCATACAGAGATTAGCACTTAAATTTTTCTGCATAAAACAGACAAACCTTTTAATGTACCAATTTTAACATCTTCTGTCATACAGGATGAAATGCACTGTTCATAACAACAGGAAATTTTGTTTTATTAGGAAAACAGTCATACTTTTCCCTTTAAAACCCTAAACACACTTAGAGGCTCTTAAGATTAAAAGGGAGGCACAATAATTTCCTAATACCATACTGAATTCTTTTCACTTGGGTGGCTGAATAGCTCAGAATAGCAGTTACCTTGAAAATAAATGACTGTGCTGAAAGGAGAATTAATTAATTCAGATAAAGTAAATAAACTCTGTGAACTGACTAATGTAGCAGAAATTACTGGATGCTGATACTGCTGTTTTAATTATTAAGTCCACATTAATTAATTTCAGAGCTACCTTTTTTTGAAATCCACAGCTTGACCAACATTCAGAGTACAAAACATGCCAAAAGCCAAATTTTGCTTAGTAACACATTTACAAAGGCTGGAACCAAGTCTTCACACAAGTAAAAGTGATGAACTTTAAAAGAAAGTGACAGTTTCAATAAACAACAAAGGATCCAAATAATTGTGCGGTACTTCCTTGACCACTAACTGAGAAACAAAATTTGATTGTGCCAACCTATTTCTTTCACAGAAGGAGCTGGACTTCTTGTTAATTGCCAATATGGTTCTGAATATAAAGGGGACTTAATGTCTCTTTGAGAATTGCAGTAAAATCAGTGATCATGACTACCCATGCAGAGCTCCTAGATACAGTGATATTCAGTCATGACCCACTGTGACATTACAACCTCACTGAATTTAAGAATGTGTGAATGGTTGAGAATGAGTTACATTACATTTGGTAGCTAGTGCTGATGATTCTTGTACCTACGGACATAAATAGTATAAAACTTATTTATACTATACTTTTTTCCCTTACACATCACATCTGAAGGACTCTTTTAAATAGTGCCATCATTGAAGTGCCTATTTCTGCTAAGGAATGCTCAGCAGGGATTTTACTATCTGTACTTCATTCTAAGAAGACAAAAAGTAATGCAATAATATATTTAAGGCTGTCTTTTTTAGTGATTACTTCCATAACTTGCTAAAAAAGTTACAGCCAGCAAAGTTATATCTGCAGCATCACACAGCACACAGCAGTAACATCAGTATGGAAACTAAAAGATACATTTCCAGAAGGATTTTGTTCCCTAATCCCTCATCATTTTGTTTGCTTCTTAAAATGAAAACACCTGTAGTAATGATTTCCCCAGACAAGCTGGAAGGAACTGAACAGAGAACAAGTTTAATAAAATGCTTTAATTACAATCTTTAGTATAACTTCACCTTGTATCAATACCTCTTATGAACATCTTAATCACTTGCTTTTTCTTGTTTTCACTTGAAGCAAATTTAAATGTTTTGGAGAACTCTACACACAACTTCAAGGATAAGGCACGCATGTCTTTGAGAAAACCACAGACAAAACAGCTGTAGGAAAAGCTCTTATGAACACTTCATGTCATGTACTTGAATTAAGAACATTTAAGGACATAAAAACTTCTACAAAAACTTTTAAATGCAAGTTTTTATGCACTAAAATTGCTTTACCAGGATATTCCATCTGAGACTGTCGGCTAGCAAAAAATCCATGTAGATCAAATCCCTGCTTAATTAAAAAAAAAAGAGTTTTTAATTTTAAATACCTTTTAAAAAGCTTAGAATTCTTTAAAAATAATTTTTACTCTTGAGATAGAAGATTGCTTACCAGTTATCATTATAGGCAAAACAGATTTCAGGAAAAAAAAAATTATTGCCAGTTAAAAAAGTGTATGATTATGAGAAATAGTCAAAAAAAAACCCCCAATGAACACCCAGACTCCAAAACATTTTCTCCCATCTCCCACTGTTTTTTCCAGCCTCAACTTCATTAATTTATTCCTAAATTCTCTACATTTCCTTCTAAAGCTGTGCAGGGTAGATTGTAGTAACTCATAACAATTTTTTGTCTCATGCACTCTTCTCCTCACCGTTTTCCCACAGGGGTCTTTCCCAAACCTTCAGTGTGGATATCTGCTCCACCACAGTCTCTTAGCAGGCTTCAGGGGAATGGTTGGAGTTGGAAGGGGTCTTAAAGATCATCAAATCCCAATACCCCTACTGTGGCCATCTTTCACTAGTTCAGGTTGCTGAAAGCCCCTCCAACCTGGCCTTGAAGACTTCCAGGGACGGGAATTCCCCAGCTTCTCTGGGCAGCCTGTTCCAGTGCCTCACTCCCTTTCTGACATCCTCATTGACCCTCTTCTCAAAGACCCCACTGGTTTACATCCCTTCTTTCAAACATGAGCCAAACCACCCACATTGTGTCATCCCCAAACATGCTGCAGGTCCATTCAATCCCATTCTCTGTGTAATTAATAAAAATATTCAGCAGTAACAGTCCCAGTACAGAGCCCTGAGGGTTTGTACCCACTTCTTTCTGATTTTGATCTTGACACAGAGCCATTGACCGCAACTCTTTGGATGTGGCCATTTAATCAATTCCTTATCCATCATTGGCTTGTCTTTCAAACACACATTTCTCCAATATAGCCACAAGGATGCAGAATAGGGACTTAGCAAATGCTTTACAAAAGTCCAGGTAGATGACATAAATTGATTGCCCCTTGTCCAATAATAGAGTCACTCCACTGTAAGATTAGTCATGCACAATTTGTTCTTTGTGAAGCCAAATTGGCTGTTTCTTGTCAGCTCTCTGGCATCCATATTACTTGACATACCTTCCAGCAGAATATCTGTTCCTTCTTCATGTTCACCTGACTCACCTGACTGCTTCTCACTTTTTTTTTTTTACTTTCTCATGATTATTTTGTGGGGTGCATTCCACCTTTTCCCAGTATCCCAACCACATTAGCTATTGGGCTCAGGCATGTCCTGCAATGGGACAGTTGGAGCAGGCTAGAACCATTAATTAAATTCTAAACAAAAATTGTACTGAAAATGTTAAAATCAATCATATATATTATTTCTCTGATTTTCCTGCCTTAACTTCTCTTTTTCTTTTTTTTTCTTTTTTTTTCATTTTTTTTTTTTTTTAAATGTAGGGAGAAGGTGTGAGGTTTTTTTCCTTCCTTCCATGCATACATCTATGGTTTTGCTGTCTTCCAGGAAAAGTTGTTGCTAGAAGAGTTTGCTCCCGTATGTTTTGTAGTCATAGAAATCTTTCAAATTATAATATGTTAAAATAATAAGATTTGGATTTAAAACACACTGTCTCTTTTGAACAAGATTAAATTCTAGTTGTGCAAGTAATTTATTTTGAGAAGTTGTTGGCTATAGAGCAAAAAAGAAATCAATATTATGACTAAAAACACTTCCTTTTAATTCTTTCAATTGAAAGAAAAGCAGGAGAATTCAGTTTCTGTAATAAATTTTTAAAAAGGAAAATTTATAAAAATAAATGTTTAAATGTTCATTTTGATAGTTTTATCATATTTTTGCAAAATAAACAAAAAGTAAATTATATTTATGTTGGTAGGGTTTTTTTTTTGTGCTTCTAAAAGAAATCGGATTTGTATCACTTTATACCAAGCTTAGACAGAGAAATCTTTTCTATTTTTCCAAGACTAGCTCTGAAGTTTAGGAATCGTGATAATAAATGTGCCCCATATGGAAAGCTTGGAGGCATACAAATCCAGAAGAAATATGAACCTGAGCCTAATAAATATTTTCTGGAATTCACAGATACCATTTAGACACATTTACCATCTACAACTCCAACGGTGCAGCATGTGTGCTGACTTGCAGAGCTCTAGCTTAGTAAAAGGTGGCATAGGCAGTTTATTTCTGACTTGATTTTCTTCCGCCTACTCTTTAGTACCAGTCCAACGTAAAATGAGACAATTTTAATTTTTAAAATCTTTTACCCTTCCTATAGGTTTTAATCTATACTTAGCTATATGCAAAAATAGTTTGTTCTAAGGACTGGATCATAGCAACTTGCAGTTTCCCAGATGGAAATTCAGAACAGCTGAGTTTCTGCTGTTTGCTTCCTGGTACAAGAAAAGGCATTTGTAGATCAGGCAAGCAGCAGATGGAGAACAATTGGAGTATGTAATTATTCGGCCTGGACTCCTTTTAAATGGGAAGGCTGAACTCCATCTATTTGGCTGGGAAGATAGAGGAATAGAGCAGCAAATGGCAGATAAACCTTCCAAAGATCCTGTAAAATAAATCTAGGCAAATATGTGAAATAACTTCATCAGTTAACTGGGTCTCTTTTTCTGTGAACTCCAAAATCTGGCAAGTCATTGTTGGTTTGCTTTTGAAGGTTGAAATTAATACACAGCCTACCCAAACACTTCTGTATGAATAAACTACACTGATTTCAGTATGTTACCTGAGGACTCCATCTGGTGACTCTCGTTTACTTTGCCAGATTTTGAAAAGCTGCAGCCTTACTGTGATCTAATGCCAAAATATAAAATCCACTGTAGGAAAGTATTAACACGTTGTGACTCTTTCTCTGTGGAAGTGAATAATTTAATTCTGTGACTTTTTGAAAATGCCCTCATAGGAGCATTACATTTTGTAAGCTGACAGCTAACAATAAGACTACATGCCAAAATCAGTGTCTAGAGAGCCATGATTATTTTCATTAATTATTCAAGATTAAATGGACATATGAAGGAATATATAGAGGGCATCAAAACAGAAGTGATAAAGTATTATGAGAAAAGGAAGGCAATCAGAATAATCCAAATACCAGTAAAATCTGAAATTAGAAACAAATAGAGGACAGTAAAATATTTCAGAAGTAAAATGGGAAGAATTGTATGCTCTTAAGATATCTAAATTACCTTCCGAAACTACATACTCATATCAAAACTTACTCATATATTTTCCATGCAATAGTCTTCATAGCAAAGAAAGAGTAATGGTGAAGAAAAACAGAGGAAACCTTTGTTTATATTAACAAAATGAAAATTAGAATTACAACCACATGTACTAGAAATTACTTTGGTTTAAAAAATCGATGCTGTAAACCAAAATTAATTTAATGACAGAAGAAAATTTTAAGATGACTGATGTTTTTACTGTGTTAAATGATAGGAAAAAATCAGACTAAAGCAAGAAAGACTACTAATAAGAAAAATAGTTAAGCAGGAATAAAAACATAGTAGAAATGTTACCTGTTTCCTCCTATTTTTTGAATTTTGTCTTCCACCTTATTTGAAGTTTCAGAAGTTCAATTATTTCCATGGAACTGTGGCAAATCAAAGGCCTTGGATCCACACATAACATGATGAAGACTTCATCTCACATTTTCTTTGCATATTCAAGTATTTAAGCCCATTTTTTGTTTATTTTGTCTCTTTGGAAATGCTCTAACTGGAAAATAAGATATTTGCGAATATGTATGAGGCTCCCTTACCCAAACTCATTTAAGCTAATTCAGGAAAAACAGATGGCTTCTTCACCTGTGTATCACAAGCAGTCTGACTTGTGTGCTTATTTCTTGCACTGACAATGAGACTTCCAGGGTACTCTCATGGCCTCATTTCTAGATCCAAGTCAAGCAAGACAGTTCTGAGGCATTCAGCTGCTCCAAACTAAGATGAGACGCTTTAGGGTACAGACCTGCAGCTGTGTGCCCTGACCACTTTTGAAGTCAAGCAGGGAAGGACCTATGGAATTTAGGCAATGTACCTGATGGTTGACAGAGGTTTTTCAATGTTATTTAGGGACTGTCATGACTGACATTTCTCACCTTACATCTCATTCAACTAAATCCACTTTTGAGCAGTCCAGAATGACTTAACAAAATTAGCTGACGTTCTCCTAAGTCATGAATCAAATACACATAAAATTGCATTTATTCATTGTAATAGGAGCTATTTTAACAGTATTATAAGGATCTTGATCTTCGTGAACATCACCATTTTTAGAGATGAAAAAATAGATTTCATAGCCACCGTGTTTAAAAATCTTTCCTGAAAATTGAACCTTTTTTCTGGGGCTAGTGGTTAAGATATAGAAGGAGATAGGCTATAATCATAAATAATTAATCTTTTGCACAATTTTGGACTTCATTGTATTTCATTTATTTGATTTTACACATTTTACACATAACATTTTACATGAAGTGTTATGCTTCAACATTTCAACAAAGATTAAATAAGAGTACATGCTGAAATAGCAAATCTATACCTCATTGAAAAGCGGCAAAATTATTATTTGATTATTTTATATGTTGATTCTTTAAAGAGGAATGGGCACTATTTTGCTTCAGCCAAGCTGATGTGGGTGCATATGTACACACCATTGCACAAAGGCAATTTTGTTGGCACAAACACAACTGCACATACAGACATAGATAGAAGGAAGTACTGAACAAAAATAACAGATGTTAATGCTTTGTCCTTTCAAGTCAAATTGCTGACATTGTTTCAAGTAACCTCAACAAAATGCTTAAATCTGGTATATATTCAATAGTCTTTACTACAATCAGTATGACTAGAATTTGTATCCCATGTGCATTAAGCATAATTACCGATGTGTAAGATTTGTTCTACCAGAATTAAAATTCTATTAATTGGATTTTATATATTAAATACACTGTGGAGTAGCTAGAATGTATAGAGTAAAACCACATAATTTTTAGAATACTTAGCAGACAAAGTGAGAGATGCTCATAAAGAAAAGTTCATCTCAAGTAGTTGCCCATCAGCATTGTACAACTGAATTTTCTCCTGATTATTGAATGTATCTGACTTACAATAAACAAGACACTCTTACCTTTTTTAATCTGATTTTGTAATCTACATAAGTGCAGTATCTACTATGGTAATCCAATGGTATGAGTTTGAGGACACAATCCCTTTAGTCTGCCACAAAGAGTACACTTTCCACTACTACAATGTCATGGACATCTTAGCACATAAAAATGACTGCATTGTACCCAACATTGTCCTAACAGCTGCTGTCCTGTTTTCATTATTTGTTTTTGTTGTGAGTTTTTGGGGGTTTTTCTTGGGGGGTGGGGGGGTGTGGATTTTTATGTATGTTTTTAATTCAGAAAAGTACAATACTCAATTGAAAGAAACACAATAAATTAAGGTTACCTTGAATTTCTTGCTAAGGCAAGAGATTAAATTAGCTCAAAAGCAGTGGAAGATACAGGATTTAGAGCAGATCTGTTACATGGCAGTTGAATATATAAAGAAGATACCATGATTAATGATTCCTGAATCTGTCTGATGAATTTTTAGTCAAACTTTCACATGAAAAATTGACTGTATAAAAGAAACAGTAGCCAGAGTGAAGTGGCTGCACTAAGCAGGTGACACGTAGTTAAAAGCATTGGGACACACTTCTATGCACACCTGGTGGCTATACATCTTACTGATACAATCACAATATCATGTAAATATAAAGTAAGTAATTTGGGATAATTGAAGAGGAAAAGTAAATATACCTAAAGCCCGATTACTTACTTTCCAGCTGGGAGAGTTCATGGATCTACATCCTGTGCTGTGGACATGGAAGAGAAGAGTTAGAGTACTGATCTGTACCATAGCAAATTTGTGTTTATTCTGTGTTTAATACAGTGATAGCACAGTCATTCCATACTACAATTATATTAACATCCTGAAATTTGGAAAGGAAGAAGATTAGAATTAAAATTAAAACAGAGAAGAAACACTGCCATATTTCTTCTTGTTGCTGTTTTAGCTAGAGGGAGTAACATAACGATGTTACTTCTCTGTGGAAGTTAAAACTAGCAAAAGACAAGCAAAATCAGATGACCTGTCACAATAATTAAAGAGGAACATAGATTTCCCTGTCAGTCGCTGAACTGTCCTTTTTATTTATACATAATTTTGGAACATGATTTTCTCTTGCAAGAGTCTATAAATACTCAAATATTCTAAAATCCTCAGGACAAGGAGAGTTTTTGCTTGAAGAAATCTGTAGATGATTTTACTAGATGAGGTACTAGCTATGAAAACAAACAAACAAAAAAAGGATCACTCTTACTAAGGATCATCTTGTTTAATGACAGAACAATCCAGACACATTTATTCATGCAGCACAATCCATATATAGGCTTGCTTTGATTATTTTTTCTGCTCACATTTTTTGCCTACTGATATGCTTGCTTTATTTACCATGTTCATTTTTTCTTTCTTTTGCTGTTCTGTTTACTTCTCTTGTGAGGTCTGCTTCAGTAATCTGAAGATGCCATGCTGAGGCTTCAGTATGAATAGCATGGATATTTGAATAGAGAATATATACATATGATACAAGGCTCAGGAAAGCATGCAAATTTCTTGGAGGACAGCAATAGAATTCAAAATAATCTTGACAAATAAGAAGCATGTTTGAAATAATAGAATGCAATTCAATAGAGACAACTACAAGATACTCCGGCAGAAATAATAAATTGCACACGTACAAATTAAGGAACAACTGTTTAGGTAAAAGTTCTGCAGGTCTCCAAGTAAGAAGATGTCAAGGTCACCATGAGCCAACAAAAAGAATCTCAATGATCACGACTCAGCAATATCAAAAAGTGGACATTGTGACAAAGCACTTATTGTGGCATACAAGAGGCATACAGATATCCTTTTAGTCAATTCAGCATTCATGAATACACTTGCATACTCTGTGAAATATTTTTTCACCGGGCTTTATAATGAGCACATACCAATTGGTGAAAGAGCCAACTGAACAAAAATACT
This sequence comes from Camarhynchus parvulus, assembly GCF_901933205.1. Taxonomy (NCBI): domain Eukaryota; kingdom Metazoa; phylum Chordata; class Aves; order Passeriformes; family Thraupidae; genus Camarhynchus; species Camarhynchus parvulus. The sequence continues at coordinate 54,111,523 of NC_044571.1, forward strand.
GATTGAAGGTCTTGATTTTATAACCATCAAGGAACGATATAATAAAGAGGAGATTTAGGAAGAATGTGTTAATAGATTTCAAGAAAATAAAATGCTATTCAAAGAAATGGTTTCTATACTCTTTGTAGGAGAAAAGAAGTAATGGGCTTAAATTGCAAGAAAAAAAGACTCATTGTCTTGTATAAAACATATTAGAAAACACTTTTGAAAGGAAAAGGTAGAGAAGAACTCAAAAGTTTGCCAAAGAAACCTGTCAACCTTCTGTCACTGAAGGTACTTTTAAGCAGATTAAATAAATGTCTGTCAAGAATGGATTAGTTTTCCAAACTCTTTTTCATACTTAACATAGTATGAAGGTTCTGAATTTACTTTAAAGGAAAACCACTTTTTTCTTCATTCTTTTCTCTACATGTTTTCCTCTTTCCAGTCTTTGGTATTTCTGAGATGCTTATTAGTTTTTATGAAGATCTGGAAATAATTAAGGAAAATACTGAGAGCACATAGCCCTGCTTATATTCTTGTTCTCCCCATGTTGTATGTTATATTTTTATTTCTCTTATTTTTTGTGCTTTTTTATCTTTTTTCCAGCACACTGTCAGGTTTCCTACATAGGTCAAATCATATTGTATATTTAAAACCACTGTCATGCCAGTATTAATTCTGAAGTTGTTCAATACTAAATCTCTGAACATTCTTTACTTCTCACTTCAGTATCCTGCTATTTTCATCCTTCTCTGTGTTTCTCTGTAGGGCTCAGAAAAAAGAAAGGGTGTCTATCATGTAGCTCAAACTTACCATGGATAATCTATAATTAATTATGTACTCACATTCTTCATATATTCTCTTACCTTTTTATCGCTACCTTTTGTATGAACCTCTTTTGTTTTAACAACTGTACATACTGAGATTTGTATGAACTGACATATAACATTAAATTTTACTGTGAATTCATAAAGTGCTGGAGCAAATTTATGTTTGCTGGAATTGTGTAGAACGGACAAAAAAAAAACCCCAGGAATACAAAAAAAACCATGCAAATGGTCATCAGCTGTGTTACAAAAAGATTTGTAAATTAACTTTTAAACTCTGGTTCTCTTTATTGTGTTTGTGGGTATTAGGGGTTTTTCCTAAGAAAATTGAAATTGACCAATTTGCCTTTTTCCCCAGAATAAATATAAAGAACAATCTTGTAAATGAGTGTTTGTAACAGTCAGCAAAAGAACAATTTCTGCATTTAAACGTAGGCTATAAACGCATGTTAAAATATACTCTCTACTCAATGTCTTATTTACATACTGAACTTAGTGTTAAAGGTGGATTTGTAAATCAAGAGAAGGAGAAAGGAAAATGCTTGTGATTTGTTGATCATCTGTGCATTCTGTAAAAGACATCGGTCTGATGATATGTCTGGGGAAGACTGAAGGTGTGAAGTCTGGATATATGCTCTGAATATTTAGTTACCAGCTGATACATTAATTTCTATAATTTAAGTAGGCTGCTGGGTAATTTTTTGGTATTAATTTTAATGGCTTGCCATTGAGAAAAAAATCTGCTGAAAAATAGAAATGTATCTGTAATAAAACATAAAACATTTGTATTAATATTTGTGCTCTTATGAAGTTTCTAAAATTTTATAAATTGTACTGCTAAAGGACAATATTACAGTACACTGTTAGCAGCATATCTGCAGGGAAGTGTATATGTTCATGCATGTGTGTAGTCATCTTAATGGAAGTGAAGCAAAAATAATCAGGTAAACAGGTTATGGTTCATTAATAATTGTCAAGTAAAGTAGAAGAAAAAAAGGAAAAATAAGAAGCTAGACACTTCCACAAATTAATTCATCCAAATCTCTAAAATAAAGCAGTTCACTAAATCACAGAGTGGGTGAGGTTTGAAGAATTACCTGGAGGTGGCCCTTTGCTTAAACAGGGCCTCATAGAGATAGTTGCCTAGGATCATATTCAGGCCACATCTTAAAATCTCTGGGGACAGTGACTCACAGCCTCTCCACGTAACTTGTGCCAGTGCTTGGTCACTTTTCTTCATGAAAAAAAGTTTCCTTCTGTTCTCCTGTATTTTGGTTTGTGATCAATGCCTCAGGTGCTTTTAATTTCAAGAGACACCTCTTTCAAGAGTCTGTCTCTGCCTTCTTTACAGATTTGCTTCGGATATTCTTATATATGGATGAGATCTGCCTTGGCCTTCTCCAGTCTAAACAGACCCAGCTCTCTCAGCCTTTCCTCCTATGGGAGAAGCTCCAAGTCCTTCATCACCTATTCTTGTTCTTTACAAGTAGAAATAGAAATGAAAGCCCAGAACTGAACACAGTATTCCAGTGGTGGCCTTGACATTGCTGAGGTAAGGGAAGGATCATCTCCTTTAATTTTCTCTCAAGACTCCTCCTTATGCAGGCCAGAATTTTGGTGGGTTTCTTTGCCATAAGGGCACAGAGCTGGCACAGGTCCAACTTTCTGTCTGTTGTTTGCTCCCTCCAAGTCCATTTTGCAAATCTGCTCCCAGTATGTGCTGATGCATTGCATTATTACTTCCCAGGTGCAGGAATTTGCACTTTTCTTTGCTGAACTGTCTGCCATTCAATTATTTTCTGAACTGAGCTGTGTCGCCTACAGAAATTCTGTGTAAAGGCCTTGCAGGCTGAAGGGGGTAAGTGCCTCTGTCGCTGAAGAAGTCATTGCAGAATGGCAAGAGCATTTAAGGGTACTCAGACATTTCTGAAGGATATTGCTCAGAGCTTTCGGGAAATATGTGAGACTGACTCATCCTAAATACCTGGGGGAGGACCCAAAGATGGGAGAATGGGTGGGTCTATCTGAATGGGGAAGCAACCTGGAAAAAGAAAAAGAAAATAATGGAGTGGGAAAATTCAATTTTGAGAGCATGCCAGGTCCCTAGCGAAACCTCCTGTTCAAAGCAACATCAGATATGGTTCAGGTCCCTTCTCTGGAGAAGCCCCAGGGATGCAGACATTATAGTCTCTCTGGGAACTTTGTTCCTCTCTGGACTGTCCCCATAGGGAAAAATGTTTCCCTTTCTCTCCAGTGTAAACTTGTCTTGTTTCAGGTGAGGCCCACTGCTTCTCATCCTACCACCATGCATTGCTGTGGAGAACCTGGCTCCATCTTCTCAACATGCAAGTGGTAGGCTTGCTGCAAAGATCTGCTCTGGGCCCTCACCTGGGCACCTCTCCACTGAAAAGCCACCTCCATTCTATTCAGATTCATTGTATGCCTGCACCATATGCAGGACATGGCCCTTTGCTGCTTGCCTTGCCCCAGGGCCCCTCCTCACAGCTGCTTTGGTAACTCTGAGAATGAAGGAGCTGGCCTGTTTCTGGATCAGACCAAACAGCAGGGACATCTCCTTCCAGACTCGGTCACGAGGGGTGCTGAGCAACTGTCCACATCTCAGGAAGACTTATAGGAACAAACCAAAGAGAATTGTTCCTTGTCTCTGCTTGTTGTTTAGTTTCTCATGTGCCACACCCTCCTTGCACCCACAGCCCCTGGGACAGCCCATATGTGAGACCCAAAGCTCCTCACAGCCGGGCAGACAGGACAGAGGTATTGGAAGAGGCTGCCTTCTCTCAGTACCTGGAGCTGCTTTTCTCCACTGAGCCAGATTGAGGATCAAGACCACTATCCTGGTGGAGCCGTCACACCTTGGATGTGCACCCACAGAAATCCTGGACAAAATGTAAGAGGACAGAGCCTGCAGCTGCTGAAAAGCAGCAAGACTGGGGAGTGTCTTACTCTGACATAAAAGAGTTCCCAGGAGCCGCCCATCACTGTTTGTCCAGCCAGGAAGAGAGGTGTCCCAAAGGGAGAAAGCCTGTCTCACAAGACGTTTGGTATCTTCTTTTGACCTTGCAGATAGGTTTTAACCTCAGGTGTATCAGATCCCGTGATGAGAAACTTTCCCTGTGCGCAAGAACCTGGCAAGAGGCAGCCCAGCAGTGCAGGTGGAGGAGCCCTCGTGATGTCCTCAGTGCCAGCAGAATGCCATCCCTTTTCTCCTCTGAGGGCTGTCAAGGGAGAAGGAGATACCCCTGGTCTCCAGAGGAAAAGTCCTAGTGATTGAGGTTGAAAGAGACATCTGGATGTCGCTATGTTCAAGGAGAATCACCTGGAGCCCACTGCCCAGGATGGCATGTGTACAGCTTAGCCCTGTGTATAAAACCAACAGCTGGAAATAATAATGAAACTAATTTTATACTGTTTCAGCTTTAAAAATTAAAGTTTACAATGATAAAGTATTTTCAATATTCTTATTGAAGTCCAAAGCCTTACCAATGAGATGATGAAGTGTTCTGGATGCTGAGAGAACAATCCTCATTAAAATTGTGAGTGATCTTATTTTGGTGGAATTAGGGTAAGAGTCCTCTCTCAAGTTTCTTCAATAAAAGTTTTTTGTCAACTCGTGTATGTGTGTAGGCTGAGAAAGCAGATGTGATCATCCCAACTGAAGGTCAGATCATTTTTTTGAACCTGAAAATATACTGACAAAACACCGAGGTTTTGTTTCCTTACAGAAAGAAAAAGGCAACATGAAGACTTTTTTACTTCCTTCAGTTGTGAATGTAATGTTCTTGCTCATATTTTATTTTCCATATTGTCTCACAGCTTAATCTATTTTCTCTTGGGTTTGTTCTTTTTTTTGTTTGTTTTGTTTTGGGTTTGTTTTTTGTTTTTTTTTTTTGTTTGTTTTTTTTTTTTTTTTTTTTTTTTTTTTTTTTTTTTTCTTTTTTTGCTTGTTTGTTCATTTTTTGGTTTGGTTGGGTTTGGTTTGGTTCTTTAAATTTTTTTTTGTCTTGTTGTGGTTGGTTTTGTTTTAGTTGCTTTGGTTTTGTTTTTTGGTGGATTTGGTTTTTGGAGTTTTTTTTTGCTTAAGTGGAGCATTGAAAAGGCAAGTTTAAATGTAGAAGAAAAGGTCATTAGACATCATTTTAGGCACTGAGCTTTAAAACTCAGTTGTCATTTAAATTTATAACATTTTTCCTTTGATTCTGAATTCTTCCCAGCTAAAATTATATATCTGTGAATCTTCATAGATGTTTTCTCATCTGCTGCTCAGCATGCTTATAGCAGTTTTCCTCCAGTTCATTAGGGCCATCTTCCCATTTTCTCCTAGCCAGTAGGCATGCTTGAAGCTTGTTTGAAATGCTTTCCCTTCTCTCTTCCCCTTTGTAAGGCAAAACTAGTTGCACAAAGGACTTTTTCGTTCTGCTGGTTCTACCTGCTGTTATTTCACAGATGACTAACTATAACACACATAATATGATGAAGACTTCATCTCGCATTTTCTTTACATATTCAAGTATTTAAGCCCCTTTTATGTCATGTTGGAAGGGCTCTAACTGGAAAATAAGATATCTGTGAATATGTATGAGGCTCCCTTACCCAAACTCATTTAAGCTAATTCAGGAAAAGCAGATGGCTTCTTCACCTGTGCATCACAAGCAGTCTGACTTGTGTGCTTATTCTTTGTACTGACAATGAGACTTCCAGGGTACTCTCATGGCCTCATTTCTAGATCCAAGTCAAGCAAGACAGTTCTGAGGCATTCAGCTGCTCCAAACTAAGATGTGACACTTTAGGGTACAAACATGCAGCTGTGTGCCCTGACCGCTTTTGAAGTCAAGCAGGGAAGTACCTATGGAATTTAGGCAACGTACCTGATGGTTGACAGAGGTTTTTTGATGTCATTTAGGGACTGGCATGACTGACATTTCTCACCTTACATCTCATTCAACTAAATCCACTGGCTTTTTCGGGTCTAGCGTAGATGATGAACTCCATATTAGGAATCCTATAAAGAATGTTTTTTAAACTGTGATGAAGAAAGTAATATATGAATGCCTTACCAATATTAGCAATGACCACACTACAAGGTCATAGAGGCTCTTGTAGTTCAGATTCTTAGCAATCTCTTTCTTCACAGTTATTGTAAATTCAGTCAAGCATCAATCACCCTATTAGTAACTTCCTACGAGATGTAGCATAAAACCAGCTTTTGAGTTTAATCCCCGGCCTGAAGCCCAGGCTTCACACAGATAGCTGTACTGAAACTGGTACCCAAGGCATGCCTTAAGTATTTATCCGGATTGACTTGTTTGTTAATTCTTTAATGCTTTATGATCATAATTTTTATGCTTTTGTAAATTTTAGTTTTGAAAAAAAACTCCACCCCAACAATGTAAATAAAAAGTGGATGTGACATTTCATCAGTGTAAATTTATGTATGTTAAATGTTTTCAAGAGGATAATGTTCAAAGTCTCATTGCAAAGTGCTAAACTTATTCCAATTCTATTTGTGTGAGTAATGGGAGTAAGGATATTGTGCTCAGGTCCTAAATAATTTGCCTGTAAACTTTTATAAATCAATCAAAACTCAGAAGAGACCAATGATAGTGTAACCAAAAAGTAGTTCTGAAGCTAAGTAACTATTTATATTCCTATTTAAAACAACTACAATTTCTTTTCTCATACTTACTCTTTACAGTGCTTTTGCACTCAGTCATGCCAATGTACACAGATACCTATGTGTAAGATAACATATTCTACCTTTGTTAAAATAAACAGAACTTATTAGTTCATCTGAAATCTAACAAGTTCATTAACATAAGCTGTCATTATGCCAGCAAAATATATTGGATTGTGCATTCATTTTATAACTACAGCTATATATTTGTAAATATTTTAATTATTCATTATGACTACAAAAGTAGCATCAGGATCCTTGCAGCCACCACTTTTATCATCAAGTCTTTTCAAAATGGGGATGGACCAGATTAAAATTCATACACTTTTTGTAGTAGAAGATGGGGAGATTTTTTATTTTGATGCACATTTTTGGAATACCAGTTTTAGATATTGCAGATCAAAGAGCTGTCCCAATTTCTCAGACTATTCATATGTCTCTTTCAGCATTGGCAATGGTCAGGCTTAAGAAGCCAGTGACTTTCTGCACATTGGTAGATGTTGTTAGTAAATAAATAAATACAGAACAGGATTTTTTGTTGTTTTCCTTTTTTTCATATTATTTGTATTTCTTAATTAACAACTTGACCAAGTTTGTGCACTACAGTTTTTGTCTTCCTGAACCACCACTTCCTGCAGGTTAAATTCATTTAGCAGGAATCCATGAAGAATACAAAAGATACATCTGTGGTGGGGCCCTTGTAGAGAGGAAAAAACCACAAAGCTGTAAGTATTTCTTGTATCTGTGATCCATGTCACTATGGCAAGAGAAGTTTGAGTGCTTGCTGAATTAAGAACTGCCACACCCTGCAGTCCTCATGGAAGAGATGAATCTTCTATGAGTCATACAAAACTAAACCCTACTTGAGCATTGCTGGTCACTGAAATTCTCTAATTCAAATTATGGAATGACAGAATCATTGAGGTTGTAAATGACCTTTAAGACCATCAAGTCCAAAAGCTAACCTAGCACTACTACCACATTCAACATTAAATGTTAAAAGTGAAGTACATCCAGGATGGAGATAAAATATGACCAGTTTTCACAGAAAAAAAAAGATAAAATTATAATAAAAATATATTAGGAGATAAATTTTAAAAAATCAATAAAAATAAAAAAGAGGATCCAGTCTGTCTTTTCATTAATTCAAATCTCATGACGCATCAAAAGTGTGCAGAAATCTGAGCATATCAGCACAGTCTCTTTGTGTCAACAAACCTATCTGGTTTATATTATCTGAAAAACATTTGAGATCAATTCATTCAGTTTTGAAAGATCTATTAAATAGAAATCAGTAAACAGTCAGTAGAAAAAATTATTTTAAATTCTTGCTTTTCTAGATGTCTCCATCCATTGATGTCTAGTTAGGCTTTGCATTTTAGCATAAGTATAGCTGCACGATGTGCTAGACAGACTGATGATTAGGTCACACGTTGGAGATAAAGGCATTGTTCCCTTCAGAAAATCAGCCTGAGTTTTCATGTGTCACAAACCGATGTAAAACTACACTATTTTCAGTGAAGCTGCTGGGGTTGCCTTCCTCCACACCCTTACACTTGAGAAGTCTCGTGGGCGTACGTACCACTAAGCATGCTCAAGATAATAATGTTTAGCTCAAGATAGTAATGGAATAGTATGTTTATACCATCCAGTAAATATTGAGCTCAGTCTACTTTATACATTACCTATAGCCCAGCATATCTTTATTAGTTGGTGCAACAAGGGAGATGCACAAGCATTTAAATAGTGAATTATGATAAAATTTGAAAGTTAAGCTACTTCATATTTTTACAGACATTTCAGGCATGCTCGCATGCCATTCATCACAAATATTTCCATATCTAGGTGTCAACATTGTGGATTTTTTTAGGATTTCAGCTTGTGATTTTTGTATTTGTAGTGTGTCGTTTAGACAACTAAACCTCAGCTAAGTTCTTGTTGCTGGAATTTTCTGAAAAAGAAAAAAAGATTGTTATTTTTAGAGGTTGCAAGTGAAGAAGGAAAGGCACTACTTTTAGTGAACACAAACCATAAACATATGTTGGCTGTTACTCTGTGAACAATACCTTGATCTTCAAGCTAATTATTAAATAAACATTTTAAAGTGAGATTATTTCCACCTTTATGACTAAAATAAGAGAGCATTTTAGTCCTTTTGTGCTATTTTTTGACCTGTCATTTGTCAGTTTTACAAGCAACTGATGAGATGTCTGTCTTTGTCAACTCAGAAATAAGATGGTTCTTGACATTGGGGTTTTCTCATTGATTAAATTGTCATGGTGTTTTCACAGCCTAAATGCTGCCTTCTGGTCACTGTCCTTTTCTTGTTTGGAAAATGACCTTTGTGAATAATTGCATGCCCCAGATGTGTCAAAATGAGGAGGATGCAGCAATCAAAAGTGGAAACACCTTAGAAAGTATTTGTCCACTGATTATCTTGTAAACTGGCAGGAGTAAAAAAAAAAACAGAAACTGGGTTTTGCCAGTTTATAATTGAAAAGTAATTTAAGGTCCATTCAAGAAGTTTTATTTGTACTTTATATTTTGCTTTAGAATATCTTAATGATTGACTTAGATTGCTTGTAAGGATAAGTCTAAGTACTTTTTTGAGAAATGGGCCCAGTCACTGAAACCTTAAGTCTATTTTTAAACTACCTATATACTTCTATTTGTGAGGCTATCAAAGACTTATAAGAAGTTTATGATATTAGGACTACTATATTTTATACCAATATGGAAACATTCCTAAGAGTCATTATTATGAGTGGAAATTTCTGGAGTGCAGTGTATTCTGGCTATACTCCAGCATCCTTCAATTTATCGTATGTCCTGTAGGACTTAAATGGAGTGTCAGTGAAATTATATAAAATTTCTTCCTTTACATTGTTGAATTATCTGCACTCAGAACTGAGCAAAACTTTGCAACTAGCCATTCTTTCTGAAAATAATTTACCTAATGCAATTAAAGACTTCCATTGCAACTTTGTTGACCTAGCAGAAACTTCACAAAAGCAAAGCAGATGGGTAGGTTGGAAGGCTTTCATGGGTGTTTGTTTTTCTGCCTGTTCTCACGCTGGTCCAATGACTGAGATGTGGTTTCCCTGGCTCCCTGAAATCCCACCTGTCTGGATGTGGGCTGCCCAAGTACCTGGGAGGTCTGGCTAACTTATAGTACAACTGGTAGTATACAGGAATACCACAGCTCCATGGATAACCTAGGCTGCATGGTTTCCTGGGCAGATTGTTTCTTGGCTGACTGTATTTTTCAGGATCTCTGCCCAGAAAACAGGCATGGTCCCAGTTCCCCAAGCTAGCTGGACAGATCTAGATTGCTGGCCTACAAATGACAGAAGACATGGATTCTTACTTCTCTGAAGCAAGTTTTTCTCAAAATATTATTTTTGTTAAAAATCCAACTTTTGGGTCCTTCATTCTGATCCAAAAAACCAAAAATGTGTCAAATTTTAAAATTTCTACAGGGTGAAAACTCAGATTTCAGAATCAAATGACATTACAAACAATAAAGGCATTTTTTACAATCGCCAAAAGCTAGAATCAAACAAGTAATCAAATCAGGTGAAAATTAACGGCGTTGTTATTTAGGAAAGAAAAATCACAACTGTCGGGACCCAGGACACACCTCTGGCTGTCCAGGACACCAGGACCCCTGCTAGGGGTCTCAGAGACCCTGTCACAGAGCCCAAGACACCTGTGGTTTTGATTATGACCCATGGAGAAAATTACCAACCTTATATGAAGATCAGCAAGCCACAACAGTTTAGGTAGAATAATAGTGAAATTATCACGGGCTGGAAAAGAAGATTTTGGGTTTTTTGGTATGGGGGTTCAGGAGGCAAGATGGAGGGAACTGGGTGTGTCCAGCCTTTCTCCTTCTTCTTCTTGGCCTCCATCTTCTGCTGTGATGTTAGCACTTGGGGATTGGTTTAGAATATAGGTGCACTGTCTAACATGGGTGATAGGTATTGGAAGGTAAAGGTAGATATGATATACGTAATTTGTGGTATAAGAGACGGAGCAGCCTTGGGGGCGGTCGGAGAGCGTCGTGGCTGTCTTGCTGGTCAGACCTCTGTCTGCCAGGAAGAAAATTTTGTAGATAAGACTTAATAAACAACCTGAAGACCGAACAGCAAAGAGTCCAGTCTCATTCTTCAGAGCCTGGGGTCGCTCCCTGGACCACCCAACTCACCTCGGGGGCAGAGAACAAGCAGCCGGCCCCGAGAACAACTACTCCTATAAATGTGGAGGAAAGTTCAGAGTTGTAAACTAACTGTAACTGCAGTCACAGAGTCACATGGTAAGACAGAAGATGATATATTCATTCCTCTCAGTCATGCCAGAACAATTGCTTTTATGCGGCAGTGAAGCAGAAAAATATCTAAGAACAATTTCTTCATAAGCATACAGTGCCTCTGCTTCTACATACCACAGATGCACATACAGATGCTGCTGTTAGAAGAACCAAACACCAGTAAAGTAATTTTTCTATTTGTTCATATATCCAAGGCAGGATCAATGTTTACTTCTGAGAGGACAATATAGATCACAGAGCATCTTAAGAAATTGCCTTATTCAGAATACAAGACAAAAAACAACCCTCTGTTTTATTTTGGAGTATCATCTACTTGGAAGAGACACAGCAAAACTAAAAATTTGTAAAACATGTTCTGAATACTAATATTTGTATAACTTAATAGAAAGAAAGGAATATTCCATTAAGAAACTGAATGAAAAAAGGTATTAAAGAATGTTGTTATTTTGCTGATCTCACTGCTATCTATGTTTGCAAATAAAAGCGCTTCTCATAAGTAAAAGTTTTGGGATTAAAACACCAAAACAATTAAAAGCTGAGATATTGCCTCATTGGTTTTTTTAGTTCATGGTCCACTGAGTAAGGAAGTCTATTCTGTCAATCAAGCAGAAGTGATAAGGCCATACATACACTATTATGTTACGTTTTACTAGGATTCCAGTTTTACTAGGATTCCAGTTTTTCTGTTTAGTCTTTGGGGCATATAGAAGAATTTGTGAGGTTTTTATCTGTGCAAAATGGAAGAGTTACCCTGATGATAAAAGTTAAATGCATTCTATTGAATAGAGCCTCTTAGGCCACTTTACCTGCAGAGCATTTTCTGATCTCTGCCTGGCTCCCAGAGATGACAACACCACGTACATTGTTCCCAGGCTTGGCTTGTTGCTGCTAAACTTGCCCTTAGGACCCTCACAAATACTTTGTGGGGGAATAAGAGGAAAGAGAATATTGGGGAGGAGGGACTGGGATTCAGAACTATCTATTCTAAGGCTGCCATCAGCTTAAGGCTTCACACTGCTGAGAAGACAGCAGTCATGACCTTGGTCACTCCAAGAAAAGTAGCACTGATATCACAGAAGCTCTGTATTTCTGGTGGGATCTGACGTGGAACTGAGTCAACTATCATCCATCATAAATTGAACAGCAGCAGAGCACTAAGTCTAGGGTACCAGAATGAATAATTACACAGTTCCTTCACAAAATTAGCTACCCAAGCAACATTATAACTAATCAGAGACGCACCTAAGGAATAGAACATATAGAGAATAGACATTCACCGGCACATGGACCTGATTGTTATTCAGTAGGAAGTTTTTGAGGGCCTAAATTACCCTTTCCTTAAGCAGGATATGCCTAGATCAGATTCAGTTATCTGTTCACTCAAATTAACTGGCAGGACTCAGATACAAATAATCCAGAAGAAAACTGTTAAGTCTTATCAGGAAAAAAAAACCCAAACGTTCAAATGATGAGGGAAAAGGATGAATTTTTGCACAGCAAAAATTGGTGGGGGAGTAATTGGTGCAGGAGGAAAGGGGGAGGAGGGGGAAAGCACAGATTATTTGAATAAAATAACCAACTAATTTGGATATTATGAAGAAAAAATAGACTTTTTTTTTCTTGTGTTTAGAGGGGTATTTGGAGGTTATACGTAAAGATCAAATTACCTCTAACCTCAGGAAGATCTCTGTAATCACTTCTGCAGCAAATATGGTATTTGTCCAGCTTTTGAGAGCAGATTGCCTACATTCTTAAAGCACAATTAAATGGAATGGAACTTTGACAAACAGAGAAAATATCTGTGAATGTTATTTTCTAGAAGCTATATGGAATAGAGATATAACACATGCTAGTCTTGTTTTCACTTGAACATTAAAATATTGAAGTAATCTAACATTTTCTTGGTAGCAAATGATGTTGCATAACTCAAATTTTACTTTATCTCTGTACTTATTATGTACCTACTCACAAGAAATGGAAAATTATTGAATACTGTAGTCCAACCCTCAGAAAATTGAATGGAACTTTCATAAAAGTTATTTCTTTGTAGAAGTCATTTATGGGACTGTTAAAAGGCTGAGAGCTTTTCTTGCTGACTATGTACATATTCTGCATATAGATTATTTACATGTGAAATGTTGCCTCAAATACATTTGATTGTATTCTTTCAGACAAATGTGTATTGGAGTTCTGTGACTGAGGAAGACTTAAAAATATTTGTGTTCTCATTGGAACTGCTGCAATTTGGCTGCTGCTTTAGCAGTAATGCTTTAAAAATTATAAAGAAGTAATTAATTTCTTCCTCTTCCAGTGCATTTTAATACAGTCTAAAGATTATAATTCATGTTTCTCCCTATCAATATTTCACTAAATATCACTAAATGTGAATACTGCATTAGGAACAATGTGCTCTAAGTACATCTCCAAGCATAGAAGAGCTAAACTGGGTGACATCCAGGTACAGCACTCTTCAGATTCATTAGGTTGCTGAGGTTGAGCATAATACTTCTTGTTTTCAAAACAGACTGTTTCTTAATCTTCCATTAATACTGATATTTATTTTAGCATTATATCATTCATTAAAGGCCACTGGTTTTGTCCATCACTTCTTGTCTCCCTGAATCCTTTAATAGCTGAAACTAGACATGTTCTTTGGAAGGTATCTTTATGGGAATAAGCTCTGGTTCTAGAATATTCCAGAGCAGTGTTTCTGCTTTGATTCTTTTTGTATCATACCTGAACCAATTATAACCTAATCTCTATCAGAACTCAAAGAAATATTGAATATAATATTTTGCTTAAGAAAGAATAAGTTTTTCTTTTCAGAAGTGTATAAATCACCTAGGGGTAGGAAAATCATACATCATGGCTGATTCCTAGAATCATATTGAATGGATTGCAATATCTCTTATCATACTAACATAAGAAAGAAAGCAAAAAACGAAATGACAGTTTCCTAATGGAGAGATTAGTTAGGTGGAGTACATAGATGAAAAACTCTTCTTTATTCAGGGGTCAAATTTTAATTCCAAACACTTTTATTGGCGTACATAAAAAAATAAATGAAGCTAAGAAAACCCAACATGAAACAACAACAATAATAGCAAATATAATAATAGTGTAATCCAAAACCATAAAGACATGAGTTTAATACTTGCATTGTTAATGTGATTGAGTAAATTTTTAAGTTGAAATTTTTAACTTATGGGGTACAGATTCCCCACTCCTATCTACTCTCGAATGAATAGATTTCTTCATAAGGAAGTCTCTTCTGACATGTGGGTCATCTGCTTTTTGGTGGCTGTTGTTCCTGAAGGGGATCTAACCTAGAGTCCTGTGATTTTTTTTTCCCTACGGAGGGCACTGGTCTTTTTGAACAATGAAAAATCTTCCAAATCACCCTCATAATGGGAAAACTTTGAGAGTTGGAGGAATTTCAATTGGATGGTAAACTTTAGATGACAAGCTTAGTCAGAACAAATGGTATAAATCCTTTCTTTCCATTACCTTTGAGTTTTGTTGCTCATGAGTCTATGCCATTTGGCTATTCTCACTACAAATTTGTGACATGTGTTCCCTGCTCCTATTACTATGCTGACAGTTATCTTTGCTGAAAGTCATGTAGCGCAGTATCTGTGAATAAGAAACTAGCTGATAATATGGTAACCAAAGAAAAGGAAGAGTTCTTTCACTACACAGGAAAAGCAGAAGCATCTAGCTGAATTGACATCTACAGTCTGCATCCAAATTTTACTACTTCAAGGGACTCAATAAAGTGCTTAATTGTTGTACAACATAATTTTGCATATCTATTAAAAGTTTCTCAGTCATGTATTTTTAATAAAACACATTAAGAAACTCATAAAAATATTAAAAAACCATATGGGTAAAGACAGCAACTGTTCACAAATGAGCAGAATGAATGCTTTCTACAAATAAGAAAAAATAGTACTATCTGAGATACAAAATGGGAATGCCAAGCTATATGAGCAGTTTCAAAGAGAGAGACGAAATCTGTGGTGGCTTAACAATGAGCCCTATGGCTTCTAACAGAGTCAGTTAAAACAAAAGAAGCAAACATTATTTTATCACTATCAGGCATTGGCACAAAAAGTAAATTCAGCTAATTTAAGCTTCTGTTGGATATTCAAGAATGAACATTATGGCTGTAAGTATATATAATGTCCTAGAGACAAGATCTTCAGAACAATTTAGTGCAACTCATAAAACAAAAACAAATGGCATGTCTGGAAGGTATCCTGTAACATGCAGTGCAGGATGATATTTATTGATCCCTAATTTGCTTTAGTTGCCATAATTACTTCAGTGTTGTATCACCCTATTTCATCTTTGAAGAATGTGCCATAGCCTCACTCCTGTTATTGTGAAGATCCCTGTAATCTACAGTGTCCATAAAATGGATACATAGGGAAGTAATTATGGGGATTTTTTTCCCAGAAGGAAAACCATGAAGAGACATAAGAGAACAGATTGAATTTGTCTGCTCCTTACCCCAGAAATCCTACCAAAATGGGAAATTTTGACTCAGTTGAAATATAATCTGGAGTCACAATAACTGATTGTTAAAGAAGAGCAACTGTTCTTAAGATTCTTCTGTTTCACATCATTTATCATTTGCTTAACTCATCACATTTTTTACAGATTCTTAATTTTAAAAATATTACATAAATGCAGGTTGGTATTCAGGATATCTACTGTAACATTGCAAAATATCCATAAAAATGTAAATAGCTTTTTTCTGTCTGTTGTGACATGCATCAAATAATAATAATGTAATTAATGCTGTCATAAAATGATTAATAGAATCACTGTGATTGAAAGTTAATTCATAAGACAGAAGATCTCTTATTCTTTCATTTCGACTCATCAAGGATTAGATTAAACAATAAAAGAAGAATTCTGAAGCATAAAAGTGAAATTCACCAGTAAAACTTATTTTTTTCCCTACAGTACTTTTAACATTAATTTTAAAATCAGTCAAATCTTTCTTTTAATGCACAGTTTGTTAAAACTATATCTCTGTATTTTGAAAGAAAAGAGAAAATACATTAATGAATATTGTTGGCAATTTAATATTTTCAAATGTAGTTCATTTCTTCTCTACCTTTCTGGTTTTCTCTATTTTTCTGAGGATATCTGAGAATTTGAAAAGTATCATTTGGAAACTTTGGATACTGCAATTCAACACTGCACTGGAGCATAATCTCAGAAAAGTTAAAAAAGCTGTATATAAAAAAATGCAGGCTTTTGAACATTACTTGAGCTTTGCAATTTATATCCTTGCAGGTTAATTCTTGCAAGAAAAATGAAATAAATATTTCTTGATTATGTCATTTTGGACTAATATTACAAGCACTTTGCAGTGCTTTGAGAGGCTTTGGGTACCCAAAACTAAAGCAGAACCTCCAGATAACTGATGAAGCATCAAAATACTGAAAATGCTGTACTCTAAGTTGTGGTAAATAGTGGATGCAAGAGTCACTGGTTTGAAGATAAAATAGATTAAAATGAATATAAATTACCTTTATGATGCTGAAAAGCTTCATTACTGTGATTGGGTGACACAATTCTGTACAGAAGCAATGTAATGACGATTAATAAAAGTGGCAGGCCTAAGCCCTACTTTTTGAAGTTTTGAAGAAATACATTTCAAATCTGTTTCCTACTCAAGATCTCAAGATGCAATGTAAAAATAGTCTATTATTAAATAGCTGTTTTATGTCTTTCTATTTTTACACTTATGGATATTTTTAAAAACTCACAGGTGGAGAAAGAAAATGAGGTGAAGCTGTCCCCTTAAAAAAATTCTTTTTGTTTCTTGGATGATTTTTATTAACAGAGATCTGGAGGAAAGTTGACACTGCTTTGTGCACTGACTAGAGCTCTTTTTTTTCTGTTACCTCTGGTTTAGATTAGATGCTCAAATATATGTTTTCCTTGAATTATGCAAGGAAGAGCGTTAAAGGAGGCTTGGGCAAATTGAATAACCTATACACATAAAACCAAAAGCCTCTGATGACTCTTGTTTCTAGAGGGACTGGATATGTTCTGGTAATTTGATTGGAGGATTTGTTGTCAGTGGGAATGTTTGTAGTTGCCTCCACATAAGTTTAAAATGTATGCTCTTGTTAGTAAATAGGAGGAGCTAGTTTAAAATGTCCAGGTTTTGGCAGGCTGGCAGGAAAGAAAAAACTTTATACTGCGGTGTCTTTAAAATAACTTGAGGGCAAGACAGAAACTATTCCAAGTCACATTGATAGAAACTCAGGAGAATGAATTAGGGCAATTTTTACTCTCCTTCATACCAACATAAATCTGGAGTGACTCCACTGAAATAGATAGCTAATCCCAACATATTCAAATATAATTTCTTCCTTTTATTATTTCAATTAGAAAATAAGTAATAATGACTGCTGTAATTATAATTTTGTGACCTAATGTATTTGCCCAGGGCTTCCCTTTAGAGTAGAATTTATTGATAATGTGAATTTAGCTATTATAATAGCTTATCTTCACTTTTAAACTTGTTTCTGTCATCTGGCCACTTTTCATTCAACCCTAGAGCTAATTCTTTTGTCAGCTCAAGCAGGGTTTCATTGTTATAGGTCAACACTAAGGAACCAGCTGACATATCCCTTTTTCCCAGACTGGGCTACGAGACAGTCTCTGTAAAGAAGGCTGTCTCTGCATATGACTTCAGGGTATGATCCAGCCCCATGTTGTTGTGTTGTTTAGGTTATACGATGTTCACTATCCAGTATACAGGATGTGTAAGAGACATGACACCTGCCCCAAGCAGTTTGCAGTCTTAAATTAGATATGCCACAGTGAGTAACAAGTAATGATTTTTGTGGTTTTGTTGTGGTATAAAAACTGGTGGGCTTGTTAAAAAAAAGAAAAAAAAAAAAAAGGAAAATAGAAGCTTAAGTTTATGTGAATTTTCAGTTTCCAAATCTATTGTAGTAGTAGGTATTGTATTAACTAGTCAAAGGGTTTCCAACTGCTGAAATAATTTGCCTAAACTAGAGATTGCAAATGCAAAATAAAGAGCACAAGAGGACGCTAGAACAAGACACCACTGAGATGTACAGTTTATCAGAATGATTAAATTATTCTAATTACTAAGAGGACAAAATACAGCTTTAACTGTCATAGTTGCATAGCATTAGGATCATGGCCAATTTAGGAAATACAGTTCCCTGCAATAAAGGAGATGCAATTAAATCTGGAGTCAGTTTGATTTTTTATTTTTATGCTCCATAAAAAAACTACTCTATAGCACATTCCAAACTTTTTGCAATGAAATGTTAAGCGGTTTGCTAGAGACAGAATATTAGAGGGAGATGGACAGAAGAGCTATACTTTTAGTGCTTCCTTTGACATTGAAACTGGCATACATACCAGTAGTAAATGTTACTTGCCTGGTATTTCTTCAATACTTTGGCAATGTAAAGCAGTGGAATGTTCCATCAGTTAGAGGTAAGAAAAACGAACAAACAAAAAAGATAAATACAATAGCTCTAAGTGACCCACATGATACATTAATCTTGACTCCTATGTCAACTTTTGCATATTAGAAATCTATTCAGTTCGTATGCCAACAAACTCTGAACATGTGAAAGAATTGAGGATCAGCACAGCAGAAGGATAAGCTGCCAGTGTGCTTTTTCCTGCAGTTCAATTCTCTGCCTATTACATCTGTTGTGAAGACTCTTTGCTATGGAAGGTTACCTCTGTCCTGACGCCAAACTGCAAAGGTCCACTTGAACACTGTTTCCAGGCTATTTTGGAAGAGTAGAAAGCAGTAGAATATTCTGCTAACCCAAGACAAACCCTATTTACTTAGTTTATCAAAAGTAAGAGCGTGTCTGGTAAAACAAAATAGAAAGCATGAGATTTTATATTCTCATTTTGATTTTTTATTAATTCAATTATTGAATTTTCAGGAAATCTTCTTTTCCCATAAAGCTTAAAGTCTGGAAGGTAGTAAAAGGAATTTTATAACATTCAAAGTAGGATTTTGCATTTTTAAAAGAAATAGACATCATTATGAAAAGGCAGTAACCATCGTCTCTCTAGGTATTGGGGAATACTGTAGGAATTCATGGACCAATGGAGCCAATGGATAAAGTAGATATTGAAAATTGAAAAAGAAGCATAAGGAGATATATTTAGATCTTCTCAAGAATCTCTTAGTTTTCTATTTTTCTGATTCAGACATGCAGATCTCTCTACTTCCTTGCCCTTGCTTCTCCAATTAGAGACTTCATGTGTAACTTGGAGATAAGTCTAATTGAAACTCCCAAAAACTTCATCTTCTGAAATCTCTGTGATCTTCATTCCTTAGGTAGTACATAAACAGCTTAACCAGTATCTCTTCAGCTGTACAGCTACTTACTTATTTATTACTCTTTCATTTCTGTTTTTCTGTTGCACTGCTTTTGTAAGACTTAAACTACTGTCTAACTAGAACAAACAATTATGCAAATGAAAAATTAGATCCTTCACCACTTCAGAGAACTCCTACACATTTAACTGCTACAAGAAACCACAAAGAATCAGTTAATTCCAGAATAATTCAACATCTGTTAGCAAATTTAAAGAAGATACTGAATTTATTGTAGATCTGTAAATACTCAGCAACTTGGCAGGTGGTATTTTTATGGAGCAGAGAACAAAACAGAAAAAAAAAGTAGATGAACTAATTTTTTCTGCGTAAAGGACATTGCTGCAAAATATATATAGAAAATATTATAACTTTTTTGTCTCAGGAAGGCTCCGTTGTTGCTGTTCATATGTTTTTTAAGATTTTATTGCGACTTTGGAGCTCATTCCATTTGGTGTTACATATGGAATTGACTGTGCTAAATTTGTTTTTTCAGTGATTCAGGTATCACATTTCTCATATACTGCAGGAAACATCAGGCAGTTTGTTTCCATGGGATATTATAAAGAGTGTTACTGGCACAGCAGAGCCTGAGGAAAGAGCAGGAGATCTTGTGGAAGGCTGCTGATCCCTACAAAGTTCAGTTTATGTTGCAAAGAATGACACATGAAACCTCTACTCTGAAGTGTCGTCTGAGCTGGCACAATTGTCAGATGAGAGGCAGATGTATATTGTGTACAAATAGCTGAGAGGCATAACCGCAAGGCAGGATCGCTTGGGATTGCAGATGGTAATTCCTGAAACTGGTCATTTGTGAGGATGTCATTTTATCATTACAATTCCCAGTTTGCTTCCATCTTAGGGATGCAAAAGTTGGAACAGTTAGTCTTTGAAACCTGAAATAAAAATTCAAAATTTTCAAATACTAATAACCATATATTTTTGTAACAGCTGATCTTGGAAGACCTTAAGAATGTGACCACTTTAATAGAAACATATTGAGGTTAAATTGATTTTCCCAGTAGGAAGTTATGGCTAGTGACCATGGGCAGATGCCTTCCATTCCTGTTAACACAAATGATTTACTCATGTTGCACACAGATCTGTGAATGACTGTGTCCAGGCTGCAGAGAGGGGGCAGAGCTTAGTGCCATGTGGGCATGGCAAAGTTGCTATTCTAGGCTATTATGCAGAAAGGGAATGAGGTTGCAGATACTGCTACTCAAAATAGTTGTTGGCGGCACACAGCCCTTTATAAATCTCAAGAGGATTAACTGAAGCATCACTGAGGAACCAGAAGGATCAGTAAGATGAAAAAAATGTCAATTTTAATTTATGAAGTGCTGGGTATTTTTGTTCCACTTTCCCTCCTACTCTTGGTGTTATCTACAGAAAAGTCATTTGCAGACAAATCTCTATGCTAATCTCCTTGAGTTAAACTGAAGATGAATTCTGAGAAAGTCTTTAAAATTAAAAACAATTAAAAAAATAAAGAGACAAGGAGTTTAGGTCAAGGTCAAGGTAAGTTATTCTGTGTTGGACAATGGTCAGGATTCTTTCATATATATCTCAGATATATGGTCAGGAACACAAGCATTGATATAACTCTATATAACTATTAAAAAGGTGATTTTAGATATTTTTTTTATTATTAGCCAGTGAGATAAACAAATATTATCCATCTTTTGGCTATGCCCTTGTTAGAGGACAAGGCTAATTAAATTATACGTAGTAAGGACTCTTACAAGATCAAACTCTTTACCTATAGGTTTTGTTCATTCTCATTCCATTTTCTCACTATGCACATGGAACGGTTTTCCATGGCACTCTGCAGTTGCCAAACAAATTCTGAACACAGATACAGTAATTTCAATGCAAAACAGAAATTGTCAACTGATATTCCCTTTATTTCTTCCAAAGTGTTTTGTCTTTAAGAGAAAATAAATAAAACAAAAGGAATGCTGTGGAATACTTTGTTTAGGAAAGATCTCTGCTTAGACCTAAAACATGACAGAATAAGATATTTTCTAGACTATTTATCAAAATTCACTGACAAAAAGAAGGGTTAGAATGTATAAATGGAAGTTGCCTTTAGAGTTAAGCTCTGATCATATAAACTTTATATATTGACTGAAGATTATTTATTTCTGTGAAAAACTAAATTCAGTTGAAGATCACCTGAATTTTGAAAATAATATCATATTATATTCTTCTACATATTTTCCCTGATATTTCCTGCTACAAAAGGTGGCAAAACATTTTTTTATCCTGGTTAAGAACAATTTCCTTAAACTCAGGAAACTTGCTTTCGTATTTAAGCCATATATTTACAGGATGACAGAAAAACGTTGCAGAATGATTTTTAGCTCCTTGTAGTGCATGACATACATAAATATTTGAAGCGCAAATTACCTGTCTCTTATAAAAAACTTAAAGCATTGTTGAAAATGACTTTCTATAAATTCTACTATTATGTATAATCCTAAGACTGGTAAAAACTTTCAGATAATATATTAGAGGCTACAGTTTGATAAAAACAGATAGAATTTGTCTCTTATCATACTTTTAGCTGAATACTGAATTAGGATAAAACCACAAATAACCCCTGGCAATACAGAATGCCACTGCAGATTCCTGTTGTATTACAAAGATGTGGGTTATGTTTTGCATAATAACTTGAGGCCTTTTTTTCATCTGGAAATCAGAAACTGAGTATGTCAGTATAGCAGGAGCCCATATGCAGTGTCAAACTTTCTGGGATGGACCTTTTGTTTCCCTCTGAATAATTTTTGTCCTGTGGCCCTGAATGTAAATTTAAAAAAATTAAAATAAACCAAACAAAAAACCCCCAACCCCCCCAAACAAACAAACAAACAAACAAACAAAACAACAAAATAAAAAACCAACAACAAAAAAACCATATCTCAGGTCTTGTGTATTTACTGATAATGTTGTAGAGCTTTTTTCTCTTCAGACTTAGCAGACTGTGACACTTTGACATGATCCTGAGCAAGAAAACATCAGCTGGGTCTTAGAAAACAATCAGTTGCTAGTATGAGGCATTGTTCAAAGTGTCCTACTCTCCTTTTCTCTCTTCTTAGCTAAATACATCTCATAATCTTCATGTGCTTGACTATAAGTGAGAGGGCAGGACTATTGTCAAGTCAGGGGAGGGGGAATGATGGTCCTGTGGCTGTGCAGGAATTGAAGAGGGGAATTGCTGCTCTTCTGTATCTTATCCTTATGGCTCCCCTCTCTGCAAGCGCTTTGCTAGATCTCCTGCAGTGACAAGGCCAAGGCAAACTTCCAGTTTCAGGTAAGAGTAGTATTACTTTTTCATACGGCAAAATTATGAAATGTATGTAATCTTTCTAGGTGAGTCAAGGCTGAGCTATTTAACACTGAAGATATTCCTTTCTTCTGCTTCATTTATTATTGCTGGGCTTGTGAGTTTGGAAAATTGTGGACTTTGAGCCCCATGAACCACTGCACTGACTGAATATGGATCCCACATGCCTATTTCCAATAGGTAGGAAAGAGGTGTATAGACACAATAGCTTGAAAACAAGTTTCTCAGCATGTGCGTGAAATCTTTCTGAGACCATGAATATGAAACCTTGCTGTTTCAAGGCAACACAAGCACAGGCAATAGGTTAAAGACTGCAAAATAGGATAATGCAACATAAATTTGTATTATGTTCTCCCCCTAACAAGTACATCCTTTCAACCCCCAATTTTCATTACATAATTTTATATTCATTATGATGCTACATGATCCAGACTCCTGCTATCTTTGGCATTTTTGCATATCACTTTCTTGAACTAGAACCCCAATTTTGTTCTATTTTTACACATCGCAACCTCCCACATGGATGTCTTCCATTTCCAACATTTCTTTACCTTGTTCCCTTATTTGAAAGAGCAGATCCCAATATTGCCTGTTGTGGTCAGTGTAGCAGAGGAGATGCAGGAACCACACCATGGAACAGCAGCACTGAACAATTTCTCATCAGCCCAAAGTGGTGCCTACAAAAGTGTTAAAGGCTTTTATTCAAGAGGACTAGCAGTGAAGTTCATCTAGAAGCTCTTCTATTTTTTCTCCTCCCCACCTCCACTTAATGAATGGCAAAGCAAAATTGGAAAAGCTTCTAATTTGTATTTTTGAAGATTTTGCTTATTTTCATTATGGTCCTTAACACTTCAAAAGAGTGTTCATATGGGAAGTTCTAAAAACATGCACAGTAGGGGAACTGGAAGAATTTGTAAGGCTTCACTGCATTAATCTTGCTGGAAATTGCTGTAAGTAAATAAATAAACCTGTGCCACATCTGTGGCTTTCCAAATTGTACTGTGCACCTGCACATTGCACAGATGATCTCTCTTTATACTCTGGAGGTCATATTTAATTCAATATACTTTGTATAGACTGGATAGTTTGTCGACATGCATTTCACTGTTCTAGTCAAACAGGATTTCAAAACAGAATAGGTGACTGTAATTTGGTCAGAATACCTGCCCTTAAGGGAGTCAACAGCTCATCCCAATTTAGTGTCATCAGCAAACTTACTTTGTTCTTACTTCAAGTTCTGCATTCAAGTGTTTAATAAAAATGCTGAAGATGTTACAACCCAACATTATGGCGTGACAGTATCCCAAATTCTTGTTAGTAGATCCTTTGGGGTGGATTAGAGTGAAACAACAGTGAATGATGTGTTTGTACGTTTATATATATATGTAGGGTTTATTTTAGAACAATTTGGCTGCAAAGGAGAACAGGTGTGTAGACATTTTCATTGTTATTATCTACAATAATATAGATATACAAAGGTGTGCAGACATTTTAGTTGTTATTATGTTTAGTAATATGAAAATATGAAAGCATAAAATACAACTTTAAAAAATGTATAAGGGAAAGAAAGAAGGAAACTATAAGAAGGCCTCGTTACAAGACTTGGTTGCTGCAATTTGGATGTCTGATGTCTCTTGGTCCACTCTTGTAGAAGTGATGGTTGCCGACTGAGTGAGTCTTTGACGCCTTCTAAGATGATACAGCTGCCTATTGTATAAACACAACTCAGTCAGTTATGGCCCATCATGGCCCAGCAGCTGAGATGGCTTCAAGCTTTGTGTGAATGTCTTGGTATTTCCCTCCAGCCTTCCACTCCCCTGCAATGGGAGTTATCACAGCTGAATTCACCTGGGTAAGGACAAAGAGACAGTACCTGCCTTGAAGATTTGCCTCTATCTTGTTCAACACCCATCTGTAGCCTCTGATTGTTCGAGCCATTAGCATTCTGGTCACTCTTCCAGTATCACTTGTGGATGCCCCAGATCTGGGATGGTTGGACAGTAGTATCCCCTTTATCTCACAGTCCAAATTCCAGTTAGCAGGTCTACTGGGGAGGAGAGGCCTTTGGTGCTTGCACATGGACAGCTATTTCTTAGCAGTTTGCTACAGTGAGCCAAATCAAATTATTTTAGCAATGTTTAAACCATTAACCATTTCAGTCTCAAGCAGAAGAGAATCAGGCCTAGAGGTGGAGCCCTGAGGAGTCCCACTACTGACATGGTCACTAGGTCTGATGTTGCTGGAAACGATACTATATTTAAAATTTTTATAAAACTTTAGTCAGGAGTTTAGTTCGCCTATGCCCAAAGGGGAAGAAATTGAAGTTTCTTTTCAAAGAAACTTCTTTTCACATCCCTAGGCCTGATGAGGTTAACATCTCATCTAAGAGTAGGACAGAAGATAGACAAAAGATAATGACCGTTAATGAGGATCAACTCCAAACATCACCTCTGGCATGGTCAGAGACTCCTGGTCTGGAAAGAGATAGTTAAGAGAATAGAATAATGAGAACCTAATATTGAAGGTGAAAGGATTGATAACAAATAGGAAACCAAATACTGAGAACTCTGTGACTTGGAACCAATGAACATTGAATCAATTCATTTCTCTGGATCTTGACTGTATAAATATGTGAAAAATCTAGCAAAAGCCGTGTGT
This sequence comes from Camarhynchus parvulus, assembly GCF_901933205.1. Lineage (NCBI taxonomy): Eukaryota > Metazoa > Chordata > Aves > Passeriformes > Thraupidae > Camarhynchus > Camarhynchus parvulus. The sequence goes on from NC_044571.1 coordinate 54,136,768, forward strand.
GATGGAATTCTTTTCTCTGGATAGTCTGGACAATGCGAAATGATTTCTGCTGCACATCCTGGCTAGAACAACATCCTGTAATGTCTTAATTCTCTAACACTAAAAAATGTTGGAGAGTTTTTGCTTTTCCTGCAGTTTCAGTGACTATGAAACCACATGCACTATAAGTCTGTGCCCAACCCGTGAGCCAGTTGCTTACCCATAGCATGACATGGTTATTAGCTGTGTGCTGGACATTTTGTCTAGAAGGATACTGTGAGAGATAGTATCATAAGCTTTGCTGAAGTCCAAAAAGAAATAAATATGTCCCAAAGGGCAGTCACCTTGAAACAGCAATTTCAACTTGGAAACATTGTAATTCATTGGTGCATTTATATCCAGTACAAACTACTCTTTGTTATTTGAAAATATTTTTTTGTTCTTTATAACTCTTCTAGGTATGAAAATTTCACTGTTGCATGGCACATTAACAACGTGAAATGTTGAAGTAAATGTTAACAGCTTATTTCTGAAAAAAAACCAAACGGTTGCTTCATGTATATATTATACATGGCAGGTTTCAGAATGAGGGAAGGAAGCCGCTGATATTGCCAATGGAAAGACAGTTCTCATTTTCATAATCAAAACAGGTGAATTTGGAAAAATACAATCTAATCCACCTATTTAGCTCACTTTTCTGACATAGACATTTATAGCTCTATGTCAGGAAGAGAAGTTTCCATTCAGATATCAATTTTCCTTAGTTTCTGGGGTTTTTTCAGTTTTAAGATGATAGTGGATTATAAGAAAGAGTAAAGAGGTTGTGGCAGTCAATTTCTTTTGGTTTTTTCATTTGCTTTTATTTCCCTGTCATTATCTAGAATACAGGTAACTGAATACTTCAACTACTTCATTTTCATGGTCTAATGTTTTAAATGGTCCATAATCACCAACAATTCAAAATTCATACTCTGTGTTGTATCCTACTAAGTGTTCATCACCTGGGCAATGGGATAGTCATCTTTGGAGACTATAAATTGAAGAAACCGATGCAGTGAATTAATCAGAATTTCCTTGAGACTGAAGATTCTCTTTTAGCCCTCCAGATATGTTCTGCAAAAAGGAAGAAAAGGAGCTCAGGAATGAAACAGCCCATCCACTACATAGAGTTTATAACCTCTTGATTAAAGGCAACATTTTCCTACACCAGAAAGTTAGATAATACAGTGACTGTTACTAAATTTGTTCCTAGACAGATCTGGAAAAATACAAACCTGAACAGTGTAGAGCTGTACAATGAATTAGTAGTAAACATAATAAATCATAAAATCAATTGATGTCTGGATAAACACAATATATTGGGGGAAATATCCACAATTTTTCTACAGGGAATCATGCTTTACAATGGTTTTGGAATTCTTTGAGGCAATCATGGAAGTAGGATAATCTGGGTTGATACCAGTCAGAGATTAAACAAAATTCCTTTCCAAAAATCCTTGAAGAGGCTAAGCAACATCTTAGATCTTAAGGACAGATGGGTTCTTGAATGGAAAAAGGAAAAGAGAAGGAGGATAGGAAGAGAAAAGGAAGTGACAGGGAGGAAAAGGAAAGCAAAGGAAGAGAAAAAAAGGGAAGACATGGCAAGTAATAATTATTTATTTTTATCTCAGAATCTGACACTGTTAGAGTGCTTCAAGAATCTGTGCTAGATGCACACATGCTCCTGTATGTATCAGTGCAACAAAAAGGAGAGTTGATGGTGTAAAACTGGACAAGGCTGAGTGACAAAGCCATGGAATTCCTGTAGTCAAATGCAAAATTATGAATATAGGAAAAATCTTACTTTCAGATTTAATAGTCTTGGATTCTGAATGACTAAAAGTATGATGTTCTGGCACTATTTTAGATAATCCATGAAAATAGCTTACCTGAAGTGAGTAGAGATCTGGGGAAAAAACCCCAAAAACCATACAAAACCAAAGAAGAAAAAAGGACAGACCCAATTCCTGTCCTTCAAAGTCCAAGAAAACAAACAGAAACCACTAAGCCATGTCCCTCCAAGTGTCCTTCTTTGGCTTTCATGTTGAATATTGTGTGCAGTCCTGGTCAATATCTTGCAAAGGCTGAAGTAGAACAGGAAAAAAAAATTATAGAAGACAGCAAAGATGACCACTCTTCTTGAACCTCTTCCATACTGGAAATGACTAAGTAAACAAACTTAAAATCAACTAAAAAAGGGTATTTTTTAAACATAAGATATGTTTAAACTACATGATTCTTTGTTGCAGAGTATTGAGTGTAGTGAAAGTTTATGGTGAGTTAAGAAAGGAACCAGACAGATTAGCAGAAGAAAAATCCAAAGACAACTTATCTGGCTCATGAGGTTGCTGATCTTCAAATTGCTGTAGCCTGAGGAAGAGCTGTCCTTCACATTTTAAAATGGAATTTGTGAGCTATCTTTAGAGACAGGTATGAATAACATGGATCTTCAGCTTCCTCCATTTGGCTGCTTTCAAATTATTATAAAATATGTATGGTAGAATTTTATCAATTTTTTTTGTTGTTGTTGTCTTATTTCTAACTTTTTTTTGTTTGTTTTTCTCTTCCTCTACCCTACAGTCTCTCTGGAAAGCTTTTGGTTCACTTGGTTTTTAAAACAAAGTGGATAACTTTAGGCTGAAATCTCAAAAAACAGTTGCAATGAGAATGCTAAAATCAGGGAACACTGAGATGCAAGAATTTTAAGAAGTAGTAGGTACAAAAATACAGAACTAGGAATTCAGTATTGTTAAGATACCTACTTAAGAATTGTAGTACAATTTTATATTGAAAAAAATAAATTGTTTGAAGGTTATACTTAATTATGAGAATCCAGATGGTATTGTTGAGGTGTTGTTTTTACCCATCACAAACTGTCCAACTAATGACTTAGTTTTACTTGGAACACAATAAAGTATGCTATCATCAAATCAGTTCTTATTAGCTGCATCAAAATAAGCAGGACTTGTTAACTCCTATGTCCAGGGGGAACATGAATAAATGAATACCTGAAGTTCCTGAAAATAGTATCACTGCACAGACTGAATGAACCAAAAGGGTCCTGCACTTCAAAATTGAACTGTAACAAAAAATGAATAAAAAAGACATCACCCCATAGTTAATAAGAATATTAAGAAAAAGTAATTAAGAATAGATGTTTCTTAAAGGAGTGCTTATTGATAGAGGAAAATATCAAATATCTGCAGCTCTTTAAGGAAAAATTTGTCATTTATGTATCTTTTTTTTTGTTTTCTTTTTAATTGCATGTATATAATAGACAAATTATAAAGATTCTTTAAAATAATATATGAGGATGTCATGAAGCTATTAAAATGGTAAATCACTCGCTATATAATTTTGTTTTCCCTTTCCTACAGAACCTTTCTTCAAATTGATTATGTATGGTAATGATAATTAGAATAATCTTGTCCAATTGGTGGTCATTCTTAGCTTTAATGTCTCTGAAATATTTACATATGCATGTATTTATATATACCGCTGCTGAATCATGGCAGATCCAGAACTGTATGCATTTAAAAGACATTAAATTCTTCTAGTTTATTGATTTGAAGCAAAGTACAAAAGGAGCAAACTAAACCCCAGTGAAGTTGATTGTATTTTTTGAACTGACTTCAATGAAGTTTTGATCAGTTTTTCACCCTAGGGATTTAGAGAAGGTTTTAGGTGATTATCTTTAGACAATAGCCCTGAAAACCACCCATATTAATAGTATTTTTTCAGATTATGAATATATAGAATATAAATTCTTTATGTAGAATACAAAAATTTCTTGTGGAAATATCCACTCCACTGTGAAAATAAATTAAATACCAAATAGCTTGAAAAAAACCCCAATAGTGTTGTCCTTGGAGTATCAAAAACACTGTAGTTCAGAGCTGGGAAACAAAATGAATGATTGAGATTTATGAAAATCAGCTACATCTATCTAAAGGCTGTCTCAGAAAAGATTGTAGCATATATGCTTCCAAAAAGAAAATATTTGATTACAAAGGGTCTGGCCCCTGACAACAGTGCGAAATTCAGTGTTGAGAGCCTGAAAAAGCTCTAAACACCTTTGAGGTATATTTGCACAGTGCTGGAATGTATTCATTTAAAGGAAGTAGAGAAAAGTTGGTTATATTACTTTCTTAAGGTAAATCAAATTTGTTTTTCTCCATATATTTACTTCTAAATCTTATGATAAAATATCTAGGTTGTGTGTCTGAAGAGAGGTTTTTACAACATCCTGCCTGTCTTTGGAATTAGTGGAATTTAGTCCTTCTGTTGACCCTCTTTCTACATGTGTCTGTCTTAATTGCTCATATTATACTCTCAGAGTCATTTTGCATATAAAACGCAGCTCTCTCTGCTACTTTAGTAATTTCAACTTACTAAGAAACTCTTATATTTGAAAATAGTCTAGAAGTTGTTGAAGTATTGATTAACCTATTTTTTTTCTCCTTGAAGGCTTTTTTTAATATTATCCTAATTCAGGCACTATTATTTTGTGTCTTTACAAATAAATATATGTACTTGGAGGACTTGGTAATGTAATCTCTCATTAAAAGCACAAAATAAATTTCAAAATATGAAACCTAATTTATCATCTCATATAAAAGGTGTAAAAACTGTTTTTACACTAAGTGAATAAAATCAGAGTGTGTTTTTTTTATTGCCCAAGACTCTGTTGTCTTCTGGCTGACATATGGATACCTTCCAGTTCTCTTTATTTTCAATGCTGGTGGGACATAGTCACTGAAGGTGACATGTGGCATGTGTCACAATTATACCTTTGAGATCCAACAGATGTTCCAGTAACTGTCTTTCATATCTTTTAAATTTTGTCCTTAATTCTTCAGTTTAATTTTGAAGAAGACTTACAAATATACTTAGGTATCTAATGCCCACAGTTATCACAGAATCTGGGTGCCCAAATGCCCTCACAAGTTTGGTCTTATTCAGCGGACTAAATGTACACAGATTTAACTTGAATTTCAGCAAGTAATTTCACCACTTTAAAGGTTTATAAAAAAGAGAAGAAATTATGCTTCACTTCAAAAGGGTTATTAATTGATCTGCACAGTACCGAATACATAGTCAGAAGTAGAAAAATGCCATAACTGGACTCAGACTTTTAGATTTCCATAAAATCAGCAATGAATAGGAAGAAAGTAGTTTAACAGACCAAGACTCTAGCGGCCAGAATGGACCACTTCCAAGTTCCACAATTCTCTGTTTTCCCCACAGATGTCTAGGAACATTCATAGGATCACTGAGAAATCCATTCCTTCCCCTAAAAAAGTATTTTTTTTCAGTGAAAAATTGTATTTATTAGTACCTGTTGTCCTGGTATAGACAGTCGTTAACTAAAACATTGTCTTTCAATTTTATTTTTTTTTTGCTTTAGTATTTTTGCAGCTAAACTAAAAACTCAAATCTTTAGGATAATGATATATGGTAGCAGTAAGAAAAAGTAATCTGTGAATAGAAAGCTCAGCTTGTTAATCAGCAAGTGCTGCATAGTCACATATTTTAAGAAAAATATAATACAAGATGATGGGCACAGCAGCTGAACAGTGAGAACTACTGAGGCTTGATGTTAAGAGCAAAGAATGGCATATGTGACAGGAGAATTTTGGGACCTAGAGGCAAGGTCAAATTGTCTATAATGTCTCCAACAAAAAGAAGTTCTCAGCTTGCAGCCTCCAAGCAGTGAAATCTTCTGTGTCATAATTCTTACCAGCTCCCATATTTCCTGCTTTGACTGTAAGATAACCTCTGGTTATTGTGGGATGTTGGTTTGCGATGAGCACTGTCAACAATATGCACTGTTTGTAAGCATCTGTGCCATTTGCCTCAATTCACTATAAATTGTTCTCCTCAGGTTCTTAATTCAAACTCTGCTGTTGATCCTCTCATATAATATGTAGAATAATTTATTGGAAAAAAAAAAAAGATATTGAGCTTAGCAAACCAGAACACATCTAATCAAGTACCAGTTTTACAGGTATAAAAGGAGGTGACTTTCCTTGTATGATGCATAATTTGAAATTGTTCTAGTTTTCAGTGGTTGTTACATTTCCTATTACTATTTTGACTGTTGGTGTATTTTAAATATAATGATTAGTTTAAAAGGACATAATGCAAACAAATGCCCAAACCACAGAAAACTAGAGACTTTCGTGCAGGTGAAATGTGTGAATATTCTTTAAAACCTGAGAAACTGACCAGTAAGGTCAACTACTTGTAACAGGACTTGGTCCTGTCCCTTCTTGGACTAATATTTCATTTCCAGATATTTCTATTTAGTAAGTGTTTCAAAATTTTTTCACACAAATAGCTGATAAATTTTTTTCTGGTTTAACACTTGTAGGCAGCTCAGCCCCACACAGCTTCACACTTATTCCCCCACAAGTGGGATGGGGAAGAGAATGGGGAGGGTAAAAGTGAGAAAACTCGTGGGTTGAGATAAAAAACAATTTAATAGGTAAATAAAAAATTGTGCATGCAAATAAATTTTAAAAAATTAAAAAATAATTCTCTCCTTTCCACCAGCAGGCAGATGCTTTGCAATTTCCAGGAAAACAGGACTCCATCACATTTGGTGGTTACTTGGGAAGACAAATATCTTAACCCTGCATGCCACCTCCTTCTCCTTTCCCTGAGCTTTCATTGCTCATGATGCTGTTTGGTATGGATCAGCCTTTTGGTCAGATGGGGCAGCTGTCCCTGTTGTTCTTCTGCACCTTCATGTTCTTCTGCACCCCCACACTCCTTGCTTATGGGATGGAGTGAGAAAAATAAAAAAAACTTCCTTGACATTGTGTAAGCATTGTTCAGCAACAGCTAAAACAGCGGTGTGTGAACACTGTTTTGGTTTTAGATCAAAAACCTAACACCATATGAGCTACTATGCAAAAAAAAAAAAACAGCCAAAGCCAGACACTCCTCAGTCCGTACAATATATGCGATGTCCAAGACACTCTCATTAGATATTTCTTTACTTCCCACCATTTGATACATACACTGACATAATTTGCTTAGTCTATGAGCCATTCCTGTAAAGTGTCTAGAAAATACTCCTTGACATATTTTAGTCTATGATTTTAGTTCTATTCATTATGGTAGTCACTCAGGATGGCAAACACAGGGTGTTGCACAGAGTTACTGTGCACCAAAGCCAGCTCATGATGTTTCAGTGTTGCACTTGCTCATTTCTTGTGAGGCTCATCCTCCACTAGACCGTGCGTTTCCTGTTATAGGGCATCCTATAACATGCAACTCTGAAAATGGGTTACAAGAGTTCAAAGGTACATCCACTGCACATCTAATTATTTTTGTATTCCTTCCTAAGAACTAGACTTCTACTGCTGTTCTATAAGGAAATTGCTAAGAAATTTTTTAGGATAAAATCAAAAATTGAAATTCCTTTATATACGTATATAGAAAACTCCCCAATTTCGAATGGAGAAATTTTCAGTCTGGGAACTGGAAAAAACCCTGATACTAAGGTAAATAAACAGATCAAATGAATTTAATTAATTCTATTTATCAGTATCAGCAGACAATTTGCCCCTCAAAATGATTCAAATGACAAAACTCCGATAAAAAGATTTTATTTAAAAATGAGAACAGAGATTTAAATAGATGCACCCTAATTCAGTCCAAAAAACTAGAATAATCTCAACTACCCAATAAAACAACACCAAAAACTCTAAAGAAGGGCTGAAAGCTTACTTTTGTATATTAAAATGAATGTTTTCCCTGTGTGGAGGGGAAACAGACAGAGGTCTTTTATTGTATTTTTTGTCCCAGAATAAAGCTTTTTAAACAAAAAAAATATTACAGTAAACTTTTAATTCAGTGCTCCTCACAGGCCACTCAGGAAGAGTTAGGTCCCCTAAGTCTAAAGCATCTTCTTAGCCATAAGTCAGAAATAGAGGGAACGCACCATGTTAATTTACCTTGAGCATTATTAGCTTTATTGGCATGGCAGGATGAGTAATTGCTGATTGAATTTGACTTTATAGGCATCCAAGTCCTTGGATGTACCTAGGACTTGAGTATAGAGGCTGACAGATGGTCATGAATGATTCTTCCTAATTAGGGAAAACTGAAGGAGTCTATATGCAGAATTCATGCCTGGATAGTTGTCCATGGGACATATGGCAGAATGCTGATGAATGTGTACTTTACACTTGCACGTATATCCAACAGGGAACAAGTATTGTATTATACAAAAGCAGTATAACACCCATCAGTGCAAAAAGGGTCATGTGAATAAAGACTACATTTTTAAGTTTTCCAAAGCACGTTTGTGTGTTTTGATCACCTGGTGTGCAATAGGACCACCTTTTCTCTTGTATATCTAGGTAGCTACAATAAATATTGCTCTTGCTACATAGAACAATACCTTTTTCTGAAGTTGTTACCATAAAAAAAGACTAAAATCTAAATTGAGGTGAATAAATCTGACATATTTATGTAAACTTTTATCAATTTTAGCCAAACCATAAATTCTTTGCTCCACATGAGGATGTAAGGTTACTATAAATCCATTGTTTGTCCTCTTTGTCAAAGATAGCCGAAAGAATTTAAAAATACAGTCACCCAGGCATAAACAGAAAACCTACTCAGCAAAATACCTTCTGAGATGACCCTATCTGGAAAATGCATGATCTATTATATAGCTTGTAGTCCAGGGTGCAGAAAAGAACTCCTCTGACTTCCCACCCTCTGCCTTCACAGTTTGAAAGAACCACTGAGGAATTAATGAATATATTTTGAATATGTCTAAAATAAAGTATGTGGAATAAGTGAGGTCACATTTGGGAAAGTTATGTTAGTGTTTCTTTTCTTGTCAGAATGCTCAAGAAAAATTCACAACACTTTTTTCCACTGTACTAACAAACATTCTCCTCATATGTTCTTCATATTGATATATGTATATGATTGCCAAATTATATCTTTGCAAATATTACTAAAAGGAATAATTGCTGTCTACTTTGTAGCGTTGTATTGTAACTGAGTTATATACAAGTTATTCCTTTGAGAATTTCTGTCTGCTTACCTTTATACTTTAAAATTATTTCTACTTTTGATAGTAAAAAGTCTTTACAGCAAATTAGAGAATCTTGATTATACATTTATAACAGAAAATAAGCCTGATAATACACCAATGTGATTATAATTTAAAAATTAATACATTTTTAAAGTGTATATTGCATGTCATTGAATGCTTAAATGCTTACTGAATTATTAAATTTCGCAACTTAGTTATGGACGTTCTCACTTTTAGAAAACTATAATGCTGCAGAAAAATATTTGAGAGGGAAACCAACAGCTTATAAAGGACAGAGTCTGAATAAATTAATCAGATGCTGTGATATTGGAAAAATTTCTTTAGAAAACATTAAATAGAACAACAAATGCCTCTGAAAGAATATAATCCAAAATATTTTGTTCAGAAATGCAAGTTGAAAGCATATTTAGCTTTTAAAACTCTTGTAGGGACAATCCACTCAAAGCAAATTTCATTCCTCTCTGATATCAAAGTATAGTAAGTAAAAGAGATAATAAAAGCAGAACATAAAATATAAATGGGCATAAGCGCAGTAATATTTTTTCACAAGATGCTAAGGCTTTTTCATGTGAAGAAACCTGTTTTAAATTAGAAAAAGTAAGTTTCGTTGTCAGTCTTTGGAACATTATTTGGGAAGTGAATATCCCTACTAATTTTTTTGTGGTTTGGATTCAAGGTGTCTTGCTTTTTACAGGGAATTTCACATTACAGCACTAAATTAAACACATATTTCTTTGTTTGTTCTGAATAAATGAATTTAAAATAGCGCATTACCAAAAAAACACCCCCAAACCCATTTAAAAATGTAAGTATTTTTGTTATTAATGTATACTTGGAATCACAAGAAAACCTAAAACTAGGGCTCTCTGGGTAATGGATTGCAGGCTATTTTTATCACATCCTTTCTTGTCACATAAACTCAAAATTTTCTATTTTACCTCTTATGTCTAAGTAATTATTTACAGAAGTATTACTTATGCAGAAACTTTCTAGTTGGATTTGAATGGTTTCTAGTTGCCTTATAATATCCATATATTAATGAATGAACATTATATTTAAATGCCAATCTGCTCTTCCTGTGAGCTTCTCCTATGGAATTTATAATACTGCTGTAGACTCAACTGGGGGATAGAGCTAGAAAACTAATATTGTCACTAGGATTTCTGGACACACTATATAAAATATTAATGAGTAAAATTGCATCTTTGGAGATCACTAGGATGGGCTTAGGTATGTAAAGAAGGAAACTATTCTCTGCTGAATAACAGTGTATAATTTAGCCATAAATTCTAGGGTCTTGTTGCTATTCTGAAGACACAAATTATCCATAGACTTAAGCTGAATGAACATTTAACATTCCTTTAATGAATTTGTGTTTACTTGACATGAAGCAACCAAAGCATATTGGTTATTCTGTTCACAAAGACTTAAAATAAATTTGTTTACCATCTTATAATCATTGTGCAGAATGATATCGAGTTCATATGTATAAATATCTGCAGAAATTTTCAGCTGCAGTTCAACATCCATATAAGCTTTCTTCTGTAGTTATGTTTGCCACAATTATTTCAAAACATGTAATATGTTGAGTCCTGGATGGATTTTCAATAAGGATTCAGATAATACCTTTTTTTTTTTCCTAAGCCCTGTATATTGACTAATATGTTAAAAAATGCTTTGTTTTCACATAAAAATTTAAGAATTCAGGATGATATTTATATCCATATATCAGTGGTATAACTTACAAAAGTTAGCTTAAGTATTTGCACAATTTTTTTGTCTTCTATTCTAGTACATATACTTGTTCTCTCTCCTGAAAATGAAGAAAAGTCAAATAGAAGTGATGCAATATTTCAGTTCAGGGTAGGCTTTAGCTGTGCCCTTATTAAATATTTTGGTAAAATTTCATTTTCATGCTCTTTATAGGTAAAGAAAACAAATTTACTCTTAAGAATGCCATACAGGAGAAAATAACACCCTTATAAAATTGTCCATATTAGAAATCTATGAGATGCCAGTGTCTGGAATACCTTCTATTCTCCTGATCTCCCAAATGATATTCTCTCCAAGCAGTAGGAAAAGAGAAAGTACTCACATACACAACCAAAATAAATTTAGTACCATTCAACCTGAAAAGCAAACAGCTGGAAATTGGTAAGAAGGAATTTATAAAATCATAAATAACATGCAGTAAATGAATGGGGAAAGTTCTTTCATTGTTTCTTCCAATGGTGAGCTGTTAGCATGCTAGTTACTAGCACTGACAATAGCCTAGTGTTCAGCATAATATTTCACTCTTCCCCAGTCCTGGGTTCTGTGTGAATCTATTTTTAGCATTTTCCTATCAGTCTGCTTCATTTTGGTCAGGTCTCAGCTAAAATTTGAATACTGCATGACAGCTTCCCCACAGAAATAGAAAGTTAGAAGGGAGATGATGTTTTCTTTTTCATTGCAATTAATTTTTAGATGGATTTCTGATTCTTATAGACTATACCTGTGGAGATGGTCAACTTTTCTTTGACAAAGACAATTCATTTATGGAAAATAAAGCACGAATACGGCTAGTAGGCAAAGTGTTGTTGGGGTATGGTAGGTCAAATCAATATAATGGAACTAATAACAACTCAATCCTTGTAATCCACACAAGAATACGATGATTTTTCTCTCTCATCTGTAACTTTCTGGAAAGAAAATGGTCACATAATTAACTAACAAACCTTATTTATTACATGCCATACTTCTGCACCATGGCAAATGATGTGAGCTTTACCAGTGACTTCAATTGTTACTTGAAAAATTAATTTTCATCTCTAGCTGTTAAATGACAAAAAAGACTATTTTTTTCTCGTGTATATTTTCTTCCACCATTCCTTCAGCATCCACAATCCCCCCGAAATATTCAAAGATATGCATACATACTTATTAATAATACTGTAACTTAGTAACTGTAAAGACTACTGAACCAAGAGCAGTGTTCAATTTCTACTAGAAGTCTCTTGGATCATGAATACTAGTAGAAAGGTGAGGATGGGTAAAAAAAATATTAAAATAATTTGTTCTTATCAGGATTCAAAATACTTCCCTGCAGTGCCTCCAAAGTAGCAAATTTATTGGCCCTTCACAAATCCTTCCTGTCATCCTGCAACCACAACTTTGGTAAGCATAAAATGTGAACAACACCTTGATTATGAAAATGATGTTTGCTGAGTTGATTGCTGTACAATATTAAAAAAAAAGAAAAAAAACTGATGAAAATTTTTATATCCACCAGCAAATCTGGCCTAGTGATTTTATGTTTTTTGATCTGTTCCTGTGATACAGACCTCAGTTTTTATTATTAGGGGATGCATACTTTTCTATTATTAGAGGATTGCTCAATGCTAAGTCACAGACAGGAGTGGGTGATGGGGGATTGGGCTGCTTTTGTCTGTCATGGTGTTCTGCTCCTCCTTATGCTCACACTTCCTGAACACTACAGTGTTACTAACACAAGATAGGCAACAGCTCACTGATTGACAGCAGAGGGCTAAGCTAAGTAGAAATTTTAAGAAGCCTCAGGGAAGTATGATATTAAATATCAAACCAATATTTGCAGTCAGGCTTTAGCATGGCAGAAGAAGGAGAGTGTAAGCTTGCTGAAGAAAAAACAAAAATAAAACAATAGAACAGAAATGGAATTACTAGACAATGTCAGTAAATGTGAAATTTAGACAGTCGTCTGTTGCTTCTGTGCTCTGCAAAATAATCACAGCAGATTACAGAATATTATGAGTTAGAAGAGACCCACAAGGATCAATGAGACTAACTCTTAAGTGAATGGCCCATAGAAGGATCAAGGTCACAACCTTGATGTTATTAACACCATGCTCTAACAAAGTGAGCTAATCTCAGGGTCAGAAAATGATCATAAGAACAGGTATTTTTTTTCTTTAAACCCTCAGGTGAGGTTTAAAAAACTAATACGACAAAAAGGTTTTCTCTGCTGTGATAAAATCAATCAGTTTCGTCATTTACTTTAAATGAGAAAAATTGCAACCCTGTAGATTATGTGGTGTTCAGCCTATGAACAGTACTGCTGTATGAGCTCAACAAATGTACTTTATTAAAATTTGTGGCAAGTTGCTTAATGTAATTTCATTATTTTCTTATATTTTATTAATTAAACATCATTGTAGTAGAATTTAATATGTGATTTAAGAAGCAAAGAAATTATTTTCTTTATCTCATTTAGATATATTTTAAAAATTAATTTAATTTTTCCAAATGATGTTGGTATATGCACAGTACTACATATCTTTATTATTATGCTCCTGAGTATAGATCAAAAGACAACATGTAAGATTAAGACCATTGGAGAGTGCAGTTTGCCTATTTGATTGCTGCAAGATTCATTGTATCAGGCATACAAATAGAAAAGAAAGCATTCAGTTTAGTTACCCCTGTCTCTAAACATGTAATTTTGAAGCTTTAATTTTAAAAAGTATTCAAATCTCTGCTTGAATCTTATCAAATTCCAGTTAAATTAATTAGGCAGATGTCTAAATGTTTTGGTAATAAAAAGGTACTAGTTAGTTGAAGTCTATATTAAAAGTAGAAAATTCCAGATACTAAATAACTGGTTGTCTTCTGGACACATACAGCAGCTTTACACAGAATGTAATTCTTTTGTATCATCTCTAATAATTTTTCATTTATAATCCTACTTCTACAAGCCTATGAAAGAACAGGTGAATGCTAACTAGCATGTGATGTGATGGTATAAAAACCATCACAAAGAAGGCTCAGTTATTGTTTTTATGGTAATAATCAATTCTTGACTGAAGAAAGAATGAGATGCCACAATAGTTTTCTTAAAAAAGGGAAAAGATATCACTCTACCTATATTCTTAAATTTGGAATATCTGTATGTCACATTAAGAGAAAATAACTACATTTAAGTTTACATGGGAACACTCTATGCTACAGCTCAGAAAATGATGCCTGTAACTACTATACCCCTAGAAAGAAAGACTAATGCTGTAGAAAAATAGTTTCCTTTACCATGAAAACTTTTTTTTAATTCACAAAACTGAAGAGGATATTATGTTCTTGCTAAATTTTTAAGATAACTATTAAACGTTAAAGGCTTAAAATTCTTGTTTCCTGTTCAAAAGTGTTCCTAAGTGCAGTCACAGCTACATGGAATCCTGTAATTTCAAATGTCACTAGAGAGTGGCCCAGTGTAAAACATTATCCTGTAAAGGGAAAGCTTGCAAAATATATTCTTATGTCTTTTCTCAATCTGCATATTCTAGCTGAATTTGAGTATTTATCAGGCAGAAGATATAACACTGCATATTAATGTAAACAATTTCTGTAATTCCACTGCTTTACATACAAATCACATATCAGCTACAAATATTGTTGTACTGTTTGGAGATTTAAAGATGATAGATGCTTGCACTGACAGAAAGATTTAATAATTGCTAGCTGTCAAACCTTAAAAGCTATAGAGTGATACATTATTGTTGCTTACTTTTGTCTTCCCTTTTTAATGAAAAAGATACAGATTGTATTTAGTGCAAAGGAAGTTTCCCAAGGCAATAGAACCCAATTTCCAGGGCTTGCACACTTAAGGACAACATTTAGTCCTCACACGAAAAGAAGCCTCATTTGTGAGGCTTGTATTAAAGTGTAAAGGAAAGGTCTGATTCTTGATTATAAATAGTTAAAGGGATAAATTTCTATATATTTATAGAAAAATAGAAGTTTTGTATTGTTACTTTCATGAAAGCATGAAAGTCACTTTTTACGTTTAAATATTCACACATATATGAAGACACAGCCCTCCCCATTCGCTACCCACCATGTTCTGATGAGTTTCATCTTATCTATGAGTTTCTAATCAGTCTTCCAAGAGGAAGGTGAATATTGGAAACAGAGTCCACTTTTACAACACTTACTCTTCTAACTGGGTTTGAATTCTATTCATCTGTTCCTCCTTTCTTTTTTTTTTTTTTTTTTGCTATTTTAATTTTATTTTGGTCTATGTGAATTCTTCATCTTGCTGACCACTTCCACATTCATTCCATTACAGTCCTCTCATGATTTAATAGTTCCAAATTCTTGGGTTCGAGGTTTACATTGCTTTTCTCATCCAGAATCCTGTCCCTAAATTTCAGAAGGAAAGCAGTAAATAAAAGTAGAGAAAATAGGATGTCAATTTGCCCTACATGAATAGCAATGAAAAGGTGAAGTTTCTTCCCTTAAAATGTTCCAGACCTTGTGAGATCGTAAGTAAACAACAATAGGCATATTGATGCACTGGTAATTGCATCAATAAAAACTGTTTAGCCTATTAAAATCTAGAATGAAAAAATCAGGTTATCTTCATGAAAATATATCTGAAATGCACACATCTTAACTAAAAGTAGAATTTAGAGTAAGAATATTTACTCCATTCTTGGAAAATATTGAAAATAAATTATTTTCCATTACAAAATCACCCCTATCAAGTCAGCCAAGTAGGACACTCACTCTAATCTGGTGGATGTGTCCTTGTCCTCACTGGCGTTCCAGTTTCTGCATATAGCAGTTTCTCCTCATCTCAGATTTTTATACTATCTGACAAGCATGTTCAGCTGAGACAGTAGGTATTGTTTACTTACTTATTCTTTTCTGAATTAGAGAGCTTAAACCTTGAAGACCTTACTTACATCCACTGCTGCATGCTATCTCTTCGGTCATTCACCAGTTACTAAAGGATTTTCTAACATGTTCTGATTTTCTGCCCCAAATAAATGATGTTAGTGTGAGTTTGGGAACAATTATACAACAAAGTTCATTTATAGCTCTGGTTTCCATCCAGGAAGATGTGGTGAAGGTCTCACTTACATGAGCAGTCTGTTTGGATAGGTTTCATGCTGTGATGCCGTACTACTCACAAGTCACTTTCCTCATACTTCCAATTATTCATTCACCTTCAGAATACTCTATTTTCATGCTTCCCTAGAAACAAGTAGGAGGCAGTGGAATGCAAAGGGATATTAAATAGCATGAGCATACATACACATTTCCTGTAGCTTGGCTTCAGTTAATGGGCTAACAAATAGCTTCAGGAAATAGATTGTCTTTTCCGTCCTACTAAGTTGCATTCTGAGTTCCAGCACTGAAGTCAAGCATTTATCAGAATACATGCAGGATGTACTCAGTTATTTTTTGTGAAAATCATAGAAGAAAGGAAGGGAATTTTTGAAACTCTGAGCTTGTGTGGATGGTACTCCTAGGTACCATATCCAGACTTTCCAAAAAACCAAAAGGAAATTCTACAAAAGAGTGAGAGACTATGCATAATATTGTACACAGAAAAGTATCCTTATGCTTGTGAGAAAGGATGCTTTCTGCTGCTAGTTTAATACTTTATATTCATTTGCATTAAAAAACCAATTTACTTAAAGGAATAAAGAAGACCTTAAAAAATTAACAAACTTCTGTAGTCATTGGAATGGATGCACCTCAATTTCTTCATTTTAACTATATCAAGAATAAATGAATGAAAAACTTTCAATGATAACTTGGATAAATAGGTGAATTTCGGTCAAGTACTATGATTTAAATAAGTGGATCTACGTTTTCCAAGAGGAGATTGTTTCTCGCAAGGTTTAAACCAGCAAATGTTCAAACAGAAATGCATGTAAGGTATCATAACCAATTGCTGTTGGCATCTTATTACAAAGCTCTCACACCATCTTGGTGATGTCTCATGGGCAGCTCCTCACAGCACAGACTCCTTCCCAGCACAGCCAACAAACTCCAGGTCTTTTCTCAACCGGCTAACTCACTCTTTTATAGCACTCATGCTCATTGGACACAGCTGTGGCCTGTTAAGGGCAGGCCTGTTCCTAATCTTTGATAATTAGTACAGCTGCAACTCTTCAGAGGTGAGATTACCTTCTGCACTATCTTTACGTTCCTACATTCTATCCCTCTACATATTGCTATTTCAGAAATAGGGCTTCAAGCATTGTTACTCACCCTGACTTCATCTGGCATAGAGTTAATTTCTTCTCGGGAGCTGGTACAGTTGTGTTTTGGATTCAGAATGTTAATAATATTAATGTTGATTAGTTTTTTGTTAAATTGTATTTATCCCAAGTCTAAGGCTTTTTTTTTTGTCTGTGCACATGCTCAGGCAGTGATCAGGTACACCTAATTTAAACAGGAGAGAGCATCACTGGGATGGGCAACCTGAATTGGCAAAAAGGATATTTTACACCATAGTATGTTATCCCCAGTGTATGAACTGGGAGAGTTTCCCAGAAGGCTGGCCAATCTAGGTTTAGGAATGTGCTCTGGCATTAGTCAGCAGGTCAGTGCATTTCTTGTTGTTTTTTTTTTTGTTTTTGCTCTCTTTGTTTTTCCTTTCCCTTTTTATTATTATCATTATTAACTATTAACTATTATTATTAGCTATTATTACATATTAGTTTGTTATCCATTATTAAACTGCTTTTATCTCAACCTACAAGTTTTATTTTTGATTTTCCCCCCCATTCCACTGTGGGAAGAGGTTGGATAAGGGGTGTTGAGTGAGTGTCTGTGTGGTGTTTACTACCAGTTGGGCTTAAACCCTGACATTACTGAAGAGTCAAAAACCTTCCAAATAGACAATATAGCTGCAGCTGCAGATCTGGTCTCAAAATTGTCTCAAACTAGATATAAGGCAAAATTTTTGACTATGAGGGTAGTGAAATACTGGAACAGGTCTCTGTTCCATAGAGGTGAGAGATGTCCCATCCCTGAAAACATTTCAAAGACATGACAGGACTCTAAGCAATCTGATCTATTTGAAGATGTTCCTGCTTATTGCAGGGGCTTTTAATTAGATGGCCATTATAGATCCCTTCCAATCTAAATGATTCTATGATTCTGGGGATATATACTCTTTGTGAACTTTGATCATTTTACTTTATTCAATATTTCTTTACCCCTAGCCCTATAAATTGTCTTCTTTTTTTCCTCAGAAATAAATATGGAGCAAAGAAATACTAACACAATGGTCAGTCTACCTACTTAGGAGAACAGAGTTCTGTATTCCCTCCTACTTTCCTGTTTGCAAACATATGTCATAGTAAATATAGTTCTCTACCCATTGGCAACATTCCACTGATGAGTCTCTTATTCTACTACTTTGCTCTGCAAGCTTTTTTCATTGTGATATCACCTGTCGCTGCAATGAATAAAATAATATACAAGTTATTTCCCCTGGGGATTGATGACTAAACTATTTGTATTGATTGGTTAATCCTTGGAGGAGTACATACCTGTGGTGGGTTATCTTGTATAAAACAGTGCGGTCTGGGTAGATCAGTAGACTGACAAGATGTAAGAAAACAGGGTGAGATCTAAATATCAGAGGTTAAAAAGAACTAGGAGGTTTTCAAAAGGGTGCAGAAAAGGCTTCACATTGTCCATTTCAAGGTAAACCACTGTAAGTTTTTAAATTAGAATAATTAGGAAATATTAAAAATCAAAAATAATCTAGACCTATGGAAGCTTCAGGAATCAGTAAAAAACCAGCATTGTTACAAGATGATGTTCATCAAACAGATTCCTGTAAGTCAGAGCTCATTACCTGAAGTTGTGACAACATAAGAAAATGGAAGACATGTCATTGGCAAGTTCATATGGTGGTGTTTAAAACTACATGGTCAGATCAGCTTGTTTGGGGTTTTTTGGTATATTTTTTGGGTATTTTTTTTTGGTTTTTGTTTTTTGGGGTTTTTTGTGGGTTTTTTTTTGGAGGGGTGGGATTTTTTTTTGTTTTATTTTGTGGGGTTTTTGTGGGGGTTTGTTTGTTTGTTTGTTGGTTGGTTTTTTTTTTTTTTTTTGTTAGACAAATGATCTCTGCACTATGTTCCTGGTCTGGTGTAAAGTTACATATACCTGTATTTTCAATAACTAGTCAGAGAGACACTTGAGTAATGATAAGATAACCTTACTGATGAGCTCAGAATACAGCTACTTCAAGTGCCAGGGAATTAATTAACAAAAGCCTGTTACGTCTTTGTTTCTGGAACACTCGTTTTAGAGTAGTGAATCATGAGAAAAAGTCACTACACTCATTAAACAATATTGTTTTCTGAACATTCTCTTTTATAATTAAAAGTATTTCCAGGTCTATATCAACTAAAATATCTGGAGCTGTAATTGGGGATGCATCTCTCCATGGCACAATGAAATAAAAATTAAAAAATAAGCAATAGCTGCTGCCATACACCTCTCAGCAGAGATCTGGATAAATGCACAAAGAAATGATTACAAGGAGCGTCACTGCCATTGCTCGAGCTGTATTGCACTGAATAATATGCAGTGAAAAGAGGAAGAAATTATTCCCCTTTGTGATCCCATAGTCAGCAGATATTTTGTTGATGTAGTACCAGTCAGACAAAAAAGGTGTTTGATCTCACATGAGCACACGCCCAAAGGCCTTTAATCTGTCACAGTCATTAATGCCAATGACATTTCCACTGACCTGCTAGAATTCTTTAACTCTTTCTAGACAACATTTTCTGACATATCCATCCTTCCAATTAAATCTGATGATCACTTGGTTGAGTGAATATTCTCAGGAGCAAAAAGTGTTCTCCATTGTCTTTTAAATTACAGATCATGATGATGGCCACATGACACTTAATTAGCAAAATACTGAGTGGAATGCATTTTGTAATTTAGCTTCCAAATGACCTTTATATTAGAGAAGTCAGTGATATGTAGGCTAGTATGGCACTAAATGTGTCAGAAGAGCTAGAAAGAGACAAAATATTGCATTCTATACTGGTAAAGATTTAGAAAACTAAATACATGACAGTATAGTTTTGTACTTTTACCTCTCCTGAATGTTTTAAAGACAAGCATCTTCATTTGGCCGTCAGAGAATTATTTTTTTTCTTGTGGCTTGTGTACTAAGCAAGAAAGAAATTCCAAATAATTTCTAAAGTTCACTAAAACAAAAAAAAACCAAAAAAACTGAGGGAGAGATGTTTACCTATCTCTATTAAACAATCTCTGAGGCTTTCGGGAAGAAAAGCTCAGGTGTACTCTATCTCCTTGCGGGTTTATGTGTAAATCTTTCTGTAGTGTAAACAGACTAGTCATAGGATGACTTATTTTGACCACAATCCTCAGCAAAGCCGCATGCTGTGCAGACAAAGCCTTTGAAAGGTTCAGTGTCAGTTATTAAGGTGACAGATGGGATTTGCAGGCAGCCTGCACTCCAGATAACCTCGCAACAGTGATGTTGAGAGTCATGAAGTTACTGGGCTTGCATAGTTTTACAGCCATGGAAGTGCATTTACAGGTATCAGCTTGTACCATTCTGAGCCAAACCATACAAAAATTTCAGCCACTTTTCTTCACAAGGCCAGCTATAGCATCCTGATAGCTCTGGAGGTGGCTGGTCTCGATCTTGTAGGTTTCATATCAGAATGTATACTGGAATGGAAATGCGCAAAGAAACTTCCTTCCACAACTACATAGTAAAAAGGGGATTAGACATACCTAAGTTTTTGTAGGGTTTCTATTTTTATTACCAGTATATAGAGACAGATACTACAGTGGGAAGAAAGGTCCTTCCTATCCAATTGACATTTTCACAGCTATGAATGACCTTTCTGTTCTTCAGTTAGTATTTTCAGATCACCTTGCCCCACATTGTCTTGTCAAAGTCACAACTGAAAAGGGAAAAACAAGAGCCCCAAAGACAGATTATAAATCCAGGCAGAACATGTCTGTTTTATTGAAGGTAAGTGCTGTAAGCTATCTCCTGCCCTCACGTCTGCCAAGTTCAACAGGATCAGAGCCAGACAGCAGACACTAATGAGTGGCAGATCTTCACACAGAAGATAATGAAGTGTATTGAGAAAAGTAAGGAAATCACAGGAATTTTAAATATGAAGAGAAAACAGAGATTTTTTTCCAAATATTTGTGTATAAGGTACTGACTTTCCATATTATGTTGTGTGCTCATGAGACAGCAAACATCATGGCTCAGGGAAGCATCACCCTCTAGTCAGCCATTCTCTTGTTCCCCATGTAAATATTTTCTTCTCTAGTATGTTCTCCTTTCTTCATGATGCTTCTGTCCAAGTCTAAGAGTCTACCACACTATGCAGTAGAAGGCAATGCTCAGTAGAAAAAAGATTTTTGCCTCAGTTTCACTTTTTCCTGTTTATGACCATGGCATACAGCTACCATAATTCCTTCAGGAATTATGGGGCTAGCTGCTCCCCTGCTATGTGGTATTCACATTCTCTGGAAAAATTCCTTCACCCAGGATTTTTCTCCTGGGAAGCTGAAAGGCCTCAGAGAAAAAGAAAAAAATTCTTATCTCGTTTCTCCTGTGTTTTTCTCATGTGGAATGTGTTTGGAGATTGTTCACCCAAATGTGATTGCTTGATTGGATTCTGGTGTGAGTTGTTTTGACTCATTGGCCAATTGAGGCCAAGCTGTGTCGAGACTCTAGAAAGAGTCACGAGTTTTCATTATTATCTTTTTAGCGTTCAAAAAGTATCTTTTCTGTATTCTTTAGTACAGTATAATATAGTATTCTTTAATATAATATAGTATATTAAAGTAATAAATTAGCCTTCGGAGAACATGGAATCAGATGCAGCATTCCTGCCTTCATCAGAGCTTGCCTGAAAACACAATACTGCTAGCCTTAGGCATTTGATACAACAGGATACAACTGCCATCCTAACTTCACCTCCAGGCTGCGCTATGATCTTAGAAATGCTCCTCAGGCCTTGGCCTTGAGAAACATCACCCTTGCTCCTCTTGCACTTCTCAGAAACACTGTCTGTCCTTCAGAACTTATATTGTCCAATGGGCTCCTTTTTTGAACATATAGGTGTGGAAATTTATTTTTCTTACCTGAATAATAATCCAAGTGGAACAACATTTTTGTTATTGAAATTTCAAGGAAAGTTATTGACCCAAATTGTATCCAGTATGGAAAATTATTACACCTGGAGCCAACTCCTTTGTGACATTATAAACAGTGGTCCTTAATGAGACTCTGAGCTCTCCCAGACTGCATCAGGCTGTGACCAAAGTCCCTTTTACTGGGGCACCTCTCAGAGCCAGCGAAATCTCAAGTTTACTATACTTGAAAACCACCACCAAAAGCAATGGAGTCTGGGCTATTTCCACTCCTTGAGGCTCAGTCCTTCATCCATTGCAAAGAGGCAAAGCAAATTTTTCAAGGTGTATATACACCTTGGATCTTTAGATCTCTGTGTGTGCATGTGAATATGCTATAGAAAATGTATTATGAATGTTGCTGTCTTAAATTTTTTAAGTAAAAATTTTTAAAGTAAATTTTTAAGTAAAAATGTTCGATTTTTAAGTAAATTAGGTTTAAAAGTGAGTTACCTCATTACATAATTCTGCCTGTAGTAAATTCTATAGAATCTTTTGTTAAGGCTATTGCCTGAATTAACTATCAGTTTATTAAACATGATCTAAACTATTTAAATTATTTTAAAATCCTTTTAAAATTGTTTGAACCTCTAAATTCTTTTTAAAACCTTTGACCTAAACTACTGGTCAAGTCCAGGGCTAAATTTAGAGAGGGGTCCACTATGAACCTTGTGAATCAACAGAAGAATCTGCCTTACTCCTTTTTTATCCTTGCCCTTTCCCATCGTTACCCTTTTCCATCCCTAGCCTCCATGTAGATAATTTTGGGTTGATTTTAACCTGAGTTTTCCCTGTGTGCTGTAAAAATTTAATAAGTAGTAGAGTGAACAATAGTAGTAGATTTGCCAACAATTTTTTATTTTCACTTTTGTATTAAACTTTTGCTGGTACTTTTGCTGGTGGTCCTTTGAGTGACCTGAAAGACCCACTTCTGACAAAGGATCACAGACAGCAGGCAATTTGAAAAAAAAAAAAAAAAAAATCGAATCTCATCACATGTCAATGACAAGGAAGAAGAAAAAAAGGATTTGGTTGTCCCAGTTATATTGAAATTAGGCTATCAGTTCTGGTGGTGGGAGGTCTACCCAAGCCTTCTCTGTTTAAGTGTCTGTCAAGCATAGTATGAAACACATATATGCACAAATATATTAACCTGCTGGAGCTTCTGAATGTCTTCTCAGCATGATGTGCAAATGCTGCTATGCTCTGTTAATCTAAATCTGTGTAAAGTATAAGAAAAGTAATGTTCCATATACTGCAGTAATAGACATATGATGTGAATCTTGCATTCAACCCATTCTATGAAATATTTAACTATTATCTTGGGTATTTTCAAAGTCATAGGAAAGATGATGAAGAATAAAAGGGATCTGCAGGGGTTTTATACATGTTCTTAATTTGGAAATGGAAAAGTGCAGTCTGACAGCTATCTTTTGCAATATTATCATAAGAGGGTTCTAGATTCTTTAGGTTAGTTAGCAAATTTTTCTCTGGTTTGAGTGTTTTTTACTTAATCAGTATGCAGAAGAAACATAGCATATTGGTATGTCTACCCCAGGAGTGACTTCTAGATGCCATTGCATTATAAATCATTGAAAAAGCACTAAATTCATAATGACTCTTACATTAAACTCAGTGAATAGATTATAGTACATTTAATGGCCCATGCCCATCCTTTTTATTTTTTCAGTGACACTTATAGTTGGAGAGTTGTCATTTCCACAGTTTTCTTTATATATAAGTGGATTGTATTGCTTTTCACTTTGTTGTATGTTCATGGTTTTGAGTAGCAGCTTTTTGTAGGTTTTCCCTGTAAAGGATAAAATCTCACCCTCCCCATCATTATTTTTCCTTTGAGTTCTCTGAAAAAAAAAAGGCTTTCAAACATTCTCCTCTCTCTCTAAACATAAAGACAACAAAGAACAAAATGAAAATACAGCCCCAGTATTAGCTTTTCCTTCCTTTGGTAAACCCTAGTGGTTTGAACTACCATTCAAAGGAACTTGCTTTTTTTTTTCTACTTTAAGCCTTCCCTATTAAGCGAGAGTTCTGCAGATCACAGAGCTACAAGTCAGTTGCAGAATATATGTTGTGGTAAGTAGAATTAACCTCTTGACCTTCAGTTCTCCTCTCCTGTGATGCACACAGATATTTCTCTAACCATGAAGATGTTTTTGCTGACAAACAAAAGATAGCTTTTTGCCACTATTTCTCACTGAAAGGTGAGCTAGTAGTCCAGGGATTCAAGTTTTTAGGCTGTTTCAGCTGTATTTAGTGAAATTAATGTTGCACATTTCTACTAAATATCTATCTTTTCAATGGCAAAAATGCATCAATATTTACGCATCCACCCTATTTTGACTTGGGAAAAAAGGGCAAATTTATATTAAAACCCAGATTTGTTGTACTTGTTTATTAGTTCCTATAAAGGTATTAGTTCCTAAACGTATTTGCAAGCGTTTACATGCATTTCTTAATGTTTTGCTTTTTTTTAAAAAAGGATACACATGATTTTGCAGAAAAACAGCTGGAAATGAAGCTCTGGCTGTCAAAAAGAGAAAACTACAATCTATTTTTTAAAAAAACAGTAACAGAAAAGAAATTATTTTAATAGTTCTATTAGGGATCGTTCTGCAAAATCTGAAATTCAGGTGAATGCAGAAAAGCTTGACAATACTTTGAACCTGACATAATCAAGCCAAAATATTTCAGAAGAAAAATTTCCTATGTTTCCTAGGGATGGAAACAACAATATATTGAATAATAGAAAGAAATAAAAGCTATTTTGTTATTGGTAGCATTAGGACCAAGAATGAACTTACATTGTAAATGATGACCTATGTCTCTTTGTCACAAATGTTACAAGTTGATTATGTAGTAAAGACAACAGTGGATCAAATTTTGTGTGTAATTAAAAATTTGTTTCTCTGCTGAGTGAGAAAGAAAGCAGAAAAACTTGAATAATAGCGTCCAGGATAATTTTCTGACCAATTTAAGGAACAATTCCTTGTTAATTTCCCATTAATATATGGGAAATTATATAAATTGTGTAACTAACTTCTATAATTCTTCCAAGGAGTTGTCTGTGTTACCCTTTATTTCACTGTTTCAAATGAAGGTAGAAGAAATAAAGGGATTTATTCAGACAATAACTTTTAGCCTGTTTGTAAGAATTTAAATTTTCTTTAAAAGAAATCGATTGACTTAGAAAAGCATTGTGTGAAAAACATTGTTTTGCCAAGACAAGTATATATGAATCTCTGGAGCATTTGCATGTTTTATATTTTATAGTAATGTTTATTTTACTTGTGGACATAACTTCAAAAAACAAAATCTCACAGACTGTGGTAGCACAAGAGGACACAATTTATACTTCTGCAAAACAATGATACATTATTTTGGGTTCCTCACTGTATAATTAGAAACTTTAGAGAAGTGGCATATTTGAACTTCTGTTGGGAAGATACACATGCTTTCAAGCAACCAAGTGTTCTAGAATAGGTAAATCCTGAAAGGTCTTTGGGTTCTTCATTGTATGACACAATTGCACTCTAAAAGGCCCTAAGTACTGGACAAAAAAACCAAAAAAACCTCTTGTATAATCATTGTAACTACTGCAATGGCCTCTCCATCCAGTTAACAGATCTTAACAATTTACTGTGCTAACTCTGTCATGTTATTTCGATAAGCACATGTTCTTAGCTCACGAGAAGGAGAAGTAATCTAACTTCAGCCTCTAATGAATGACTTGAACGAGCTTACTGTTGTTCTGTAACAATGTTTCCAAACAATTTCTATTATTCTCTTTAATGTTTTGTGACTTAGTAATTACTGCAGCTTAATAGTGAAAAGGTTTTTTTAAGTGGTGTCTCCACAAGGACACCAAGAGATAATTTTTACATCATTTTAATACATATGAAATTTCTTGACAAAGGAGGAAATCCCAATCAAAATATGGATGAATGTATTTAACCAATAAAATTTTATACAGTGTAATTAAAGCAAAATAAAGGGAAATTTTCCTCAGGTGAAACTATCTGGTTTTAGGCTAGTCATGCAAGATTCAAGAGACAGTTCATTGCTTATTAATTTCTGCAATAAACTTATTTTTTTCTGAAAATCTTGCAGGGTTTTCAATAGCTTCACTTTTTCTCTCTCAGGGAAAACATGTGATTGTTCCTTCTGCTAAGACCAGTGAGAGGACAGGAGAAAGGAAGCTCACCTGGGATGATTGTCTCTTCTAAACACAAAGAACATCTGTGCAGGTATGTGTATATATATATATATATATATATATATATATATAGTTTAAGGAACATTTGAACATTTGGTGCAATTTGATGTTGGTAGCACAGCAGATGTGAGACTGAATGAGAAATTTGAACAAGAAGAAAAAATGTATTATGTAAATATTTATTACATTTCTGTAATAAGTGATGTTACTTTTCTTTTACTCTAAATGGGGAAAAACCTGGTTGCATCATTAATGCAACATATACATTCCCAGTTCTAAGCTGGATTTTGAATTGTTCTCTTTTCTGGGGTCTCAGGATAATCTCATAGGTTTTGTTCTGCACTTCTCATTCAGTCATTTTCTTCTCTGGTCAGCCTAGATTTTATTATTCTATCTGGCCTATTGGCTACTGTGTAATAACAACTGCTTTGAAATTTGAGACAGAGAATCCACCTTTTTGAATCCTTTCCTAAAAAAAAAGCAGAAGCATCTGAAAGCATGAAGGCATGGGGCCCGGCTCTCACTGCCAGTTTGTAGTCACTTGGAGCCAGATAGATTAGACAAGCTGTTCACATACAATAAATTCAAAGTGTCAGACTTGCTGTTGACATACAGAATAATTCTGTGATGTAGAATACTTGGTGCAGACACGACAGATGCAAAGTATGCCAACAAGGTCCATGGCACCTCTGAGATGCCTTGAGCTGGAGGTGTTACCTTTCCTTTCCCATAAATCGGGTTTTGTTTAAGAATCACGGGAATAGAGAAAAATGTCCTGAGACATTATTTACTCAAGAATAATCTCTCTTGTTTCAGCAGTCTTTTTTAACATCACCTCCTATCTTCATATTCCTAATTGAATTTTATGCAGCATTTAAAATTTCTTATCATATAAATTTTCTATTTTACCTATTCTTTTAACAGTATTTGTTGTATATTTGGGTAATCTGGGTCTTAATATTTTTCAAATATTTCAGCATATGTTGAACACAGTTTAAAGGGGTTTTTTTAACACTCAGTGACATAAATCTGAATTTGACTTTCCATTTTTTCTAAGCTTTCTTTCACCTAAACCTTATTTGAAACATGGTTTTTGGGTTTGAAATAACAGAATTCTCAATAATTGTATCAAATTCTTAAAAAAAAAATCCTCCTTCCGATATTTGTCTTATTTCTTTATTTTTTTTTTTAATTCCTACATATAAGTTTGATTTTAATTCCTTTTATCCTCATTCTTCTATAAATCTTATCTGTTCAAGAATCATTTTTGCTGCTCATATATACTCACCATGGTAACAATTTTATCACTAAATGGTGTAAGCTTTTCTAAGAATTATATGTCAATATGTTACATGTCTGCATTTCCTTCATACTATCAAGTTCAGATGTCACTCTGACCTGTATGCCAGCACCCAATTTTATTTAATTGGCTTTTATTTGTCCTAAAGACTGTGTTGACTCCAGAGACTGTAAGAGGTTTGCAAGATGAAATTATGGTAATGTTCTATTTGTAAGTTTGGTGCTGTTGAGGTAGAATAAAGACAATATTGAACAAACAAAATAATCTATTTCTGTTATGTTACAGAATAAATGGCAACAGCTTGCGCTGAATATATAACATGGGAGGTGAAAAGGTAAACTTGTCTTTTCTGTTCAGAACTGGTTTTCACAAGATGAAGCCTTTAACATCTGCAATTTGGCTTCCTGCCAAGCCAAGAAACTTATGAACAGGAGAACAAATAAATACAGACTTTTCTTTCTGAAAATTATTTTGTGGTTATTATTAAAAAAATGCTAAACGTGCATCTTGTTTGTTCTTGTGTACAACTATACAGTAAATAATAAACTCTTCGCTCTGCTTAGATAGGCAGGTTTCATAAAAGAGCAGTATTTAGCTGACCCATCTTTAGTAGTTATAGCTGTCCATCTGCTTGCTTTGTTTTTTATAACATGAAAAATTCTATTTGTTTTTTTTTAGGTTAAAATCGGAGTTCCACAATAACAAATTCCTAACTCTGAAATTAAAGCTTGTCTAACATGTTTTCATCAATGCTAGGTGATGAAACTTCAAAATTGCTTTCTCACTTTTAGTTCTTGAATATACTACATTCAGGCTACTGAAGCTGATTTGTCTTCACGCATGTTCTGTAGTTTTGCATTCTGACCAAAATCTTAATAATCACTTTTTGTTTCTCTTCCTTTACAATCGTTCCACATATCCTCATGAAGAGGCATAAAGACAGTTTTAACATGATTCATTCATGCTGTTATGCATGTAGATGTTACATTTTTCTGGGTTCCTTATCTGGTGTGGATAACTTTCAATAACTTTTCTTCCTTGTTGCTCTCTACCCTTCGCGTCTTAATTTTGCTTCTGGTGTAATGAAATATTTTGGCTGAATTAAAAAGGAGAGCTGTAAAACAGGGGGTGTACTCTGCTGAATGTTAGGTATACCATAATGTAAATCAGTAAATATTAAAGAAAAGCATCCATGAAGCAGAGCATAAAAGCAAATAAAGACATACATGTGCTTCTCTGTCTGAATCTAATTCTAAGAAGAAAAACAAGTAGGTCCAAAGTAGAATGTTAAACCTCTAAAAATATTTACCTCTTTGTGTACAGGATACAGGTTATGTAGACTTGAGTGTATATGGCCTATATATTCTTTTAATATTTTATTCATCACAGTAGATAAATTAATAATTATATTACTTTAATGACTGTCTGACTATTCAATAGATATTTATGCACATGAACCTGTATACATACTTAGAATAAAGGAAGAAATAAGTTTTTGAAGAAAATAACAATAGAAAAAAGAAAATGCATAAATTGCCTTTTGAAACAAGGGTAATTTCTGCTTAGATAAAATGCAAATTAATTGTGCAAAGCAGCAATGGAAAAAGGTTCTCATTTTTTTTACATTTTACATTTTTAAGGGACAAAAAGGAAACAAAACACACCAAGAAAGCACGGCACTTTCAATTTCAGATTACAAAAATATCCTAAAATAATTATAAATGTTGATGATACAAAACTGGGGGAGTGGCTGACACACCTGAAGGCTGTGCTGCCATTCAGTGGGACCTTGATGGGCTGGAGAGCTGGGCAGAGAGAAATCTAATGAGGTTCAGCTGGGGCAAGTGTTGGGTCCTGCTCCTGGGGAGGAATAACCAGCACAGGCTGGGGGCTGACCAACTGGAGAGCAGCTCTGCTGGGAAGGACCTGGGGGTATTGGGGGATGAAAAGCTGACCATGAGCTGGCAGTGCTGCTGTGGCCAGGAGGGCCTGTGGTATCCTGGAGTGCATCAGGAAAAGTGTGGCCAGCAGGTCAAGCAAGGCGATAGCACCCCTCTGCTTGGCCCTCATGAGGTCACATCTGGAGGGCTGTGTCCAGTTCTGGGCTACATAGTTCAAAGAAGACAAAGAGCTACAGGAGAGGGTCCAGCAGAGGCCACAAAGATGATGAGAGCATCTCGTATGAGGAGAGACTGTGGGAGCTGGACTTGCTTAGTCAGGAGAAGACTGAAGGGGGGATCTCATTAATAAATATAAATATCTCAAAGGCTGTTGCCAGAAGAATAGTGCCAGCCCCTTTTCTGTAATGTCCAGCCACAGGACCAAGAGTAAGAACCATAAATTGAAACACTGGAAGTTCCATCTCCAACACAAAAAACTTGTCTACTTTCAGGGTGGCATAGCACTAGAACAGACTGCCCAGGGAAGTTGTGGAGTCTCCATCCTGTAGATACACAAAACCCACCTGGACATGCTTCTCTGTCACCTGCTCTAGGTGACCCTGCCTTGGTGGGGTGTAGGATTGGATAATCTCCAGAGATTCCTTCCAACTCTAAAAATTCTGTAATCATATGAATTATAATTTAGGTATTTTTCCTTGCCTTTTTTATATCCTTACAGATGTCCAGGAAAAATAATTACAAATAAATATTTTTTAATATACATTCCATAAGAAAAAGATGCAACTTTTACCACTTACCACTCTAACACAACCACAGCCAGATAAAAGATCTTGTAATACAAATTTAAATTTCATTTTACTTTTTATATTCTATTTATTTCAGACAGATTTATATGCATTTAAAAGCAAATGCAACTTGCACTTGCAAATGAAAGTCATTGCCAAGTCCAAACCAATGTGTCACTACTCTACAAGAGCTGTTCACTTTTCAGAATCAGTTCACATGACTGGGTCCTAAGGGTAAAAATATAACAGAGAGACTAAAAGAAAAGAAAGAAGAGAAATGCTAAGCATTCTGGGTGGTGCATTATGATTATTCATAAAATAGATGGTTTAAAGTACATACTTTATTATCTTATTAAACTAACACACTATTTATGTGAATATACGATACATTGTGTAATAGCATAATAAAATTGCAGTAGGATAGATAGCTGTGTTGGAATGAGTATTGCTTCAGTGGTGCATGCCAACTTATGGAATACTAATGACAGCTGAAGTAACATTTTTTGCTTCAATTAGTTAGGCTATCAGCATCCTGGAAGCTACCTCAGTGAGCACGTTTTTGTCTGTTTCAGCTTTTAAAATATTATGGTATTTACATGTATGCTAAATATTGGATCTAAGAAAACATCCATCTCTTTTTTTTTTTCATTTTGTTTCCTAAATTTTTATTGCAGACAGAATCTTATATTTCAGTTGTGGAATTCAAATGTGAGCGATTGAAAGAATTACTGTAAGCATAATGTAGAAAAGTGAGGCTTTCAGGGGCTTTGCCTTCCCTTTGCTTTGATTTCTTGTGGATTTGTAGGATCCCTGGTTTAGGGTTTGGGGGTAGAGGGGTGTGTGTTTCAACATGTGTGCTTAAATGATCCCCATTTTGATGTTCTGTTTTGGTTTTTTGAGTGGGTACAGGGTTCTACCCATCATTTATAATAAAGCCTTGTGGAGTACCTGCAGGAAGATATGGCATGATGACTGGCAAGTTAAATATGATTCAGAAACTGTATGCCTGCGCTAGTGGATCTCCTTTTAGCTCAGGGGTAGTTCTGTACTGATTGGATTACACCGCACCTCAACAGTTTGAATTCTCAAGAGAGGAGCTATAGTTTCATGCATCTACTGCTGATTTGGCAGTGATTTCATCTGTTTTGGTTTTTAATGACTTTTAGTTAAGCATTTGTGCTCCTTACATTTAGAAAATTGAGCATCAAGAAATGGCCCATGTAGACAATGTCATTGTTATTTTTGCAGTGCAAAGCCAGACATTGTTTAGCCTCCTTTCACTCCCTGTCCAACCATCTGAGTGATGACTTCATTGGTCTACATTAAATAGAGCTGTGCAAATGGAGAAAAAAAAATTATGAATCTCAAGAGGAACATTCATTGAGATTTTAATTCCTAGCCATCTCATAAGCCTGACAAATTTTGATGCTAAATGAAAAAAGGAAGTCACAAAAAAATCCAACCAACCAAATAAAATAATCAAAAAACAACCTTCCTACAAAAAAAAAGTGAAAAAAATCTTCCAGCATTTTTCTGTAGTGGACACCAGAATGGTAGAAAATATTCACATAGCAGTTTAATATGGTCTAGATTCCTTCCTCTTTGGTCAAATGTCTTTCTTTTCAAAGTAAATCTGATGATTGTTGTCAAATCATTTTGCCTTGAAATTGCCTTGAAATCTGCAATGATGTACAAAAACAGGTCATCACTGTTTTCTGAATTTATTTTAAAATTATTAGTATCACCTACATCAATTATTTCAATACATAAAATTTTAGCTGCACTAAAGAAACTGAAGTTTGTAAACTCTATAGTAGCTTAGCTGTGAATGCTGAGGAGGTAGTTGCTGTCAAGTTTCAGGTACTTCTCCAGACATGTACAAGAAGATATGTAAGCTGGAATTCATTAAATATTGCTCAGGAAGTTAGAAAATGAAATAATCACATAAGCTGTTCATTCTGGGCTACTTTTCAGAGTAAAGAAGATGAGCTGCCTCTAGAACATGATTCAACTGACCTATGTTAAACATCTAAACTACATAATGAAAAGAATTGTTCACTGGAGGCCTCTGATATCCAGGGATTAGAAAATGAGGCTACATGCAGTCACAGAAACCTATGACATGGATAGTCGTAAAAAGAATTTGAATCTCAACTTGTGATCTTACTCCTTTATAGACAGATGTTAAAAAAATTCACATATTTGGAGCTAGGCCATTATTTTAATTGGTCAGTGGGACAAAAAGTCAGTTAAAAGGAATTTCCCTTACTCTCTAAATTTCAGGAAAATGTTTATGGAATAATGTATGAATTTTATATATCAGGTTTCTATTTGGTTCATACTCTCTCTGTCTTTTGTAGCATAAATTGATTCTGGTGAATTGTCTGATAGACACTATCTGACCTGAAAATAGCAATATAAATATTAGAAACATCATCAGATACATGTGCTTGAATTTATGCAAGCATGGTCACACATTATTTTAGCTACAGCTGACATGCACTTACAGCTTCCTGTATTAATTATGTGTATTTTTTATGTTTAAGACTCTGTCTCCATCAGGGTAGACCTAGATATTACAGTTGACATTTAAAGCAAACTCCCTTAACCCTGGTTAATGCATCTTATTTATAGAACTGCCTCAAATGTTTTGCTTCTTTTTACCCAATGTCAAAACACACTCTTTTTTTTTGCTGTTTGTTAGTTTTGTTTACCTCCAATAACATCTTTTATTTAGAAGCCAAGTAGGCTTCATAATATTTCTAACAGGAAAACTTTAGTTTAGTTTAGCTTTTGAGAGATTTTTCCACCTGTTCTTTGATAATTTAAAATAAATTATAAATTCACACATGAGCTCTCCCTACAAGTAAAAGCCAAGCAGATGTTGAGTTGAATGACACAT
Organism: Camarhynchus parvulus; assembly: GCF_901933205.1. Taxonomy (NCBI): domain Eukaryota; kingdom Metazoa; phylum Chordata; class Aves; order Passeriformes; family Thraupidae; genus Camarhynchus; species Camarhynchus parvulus. Next base: position 54,169,950 of record NC_044571.1, read on the forward strand.
CTGTTGGCTTGAGAAGAAATTATATGTATGCCAAATTGGATTTGCCCTTTATTTTTCTTAGGAGACTGTATCTCACAACTGAAGCAGGCACAACATAACAAGGAAAATAATGTTTTTTAAATAATTAGTTCTGTTGTAAATCCATATTTTAATGGCAATATGTTAGATCTTTTAAATTGCATTAAAAAACATTTAGTTTAGAGATGAACTGTGCATTGAGATACATGACTGATCTTATAAAAATTATCTTTGGAGATACTCAATGACATATTAGCAGTCAGTGTAAAAATATAGAATTACTTCATACTTCATTACTTCATCAAGTATATATATTTTGTGAGCAATATAGTAATTAAAATCAGTTTAAAATTAGAAAACTAAATATTTTACTATTTCAAAGTAAATTACACTCTATTTGTAAGGAAATAGTAATAAACACAGTATAATACCTAAACAGCAGAAATAAAATTTTACACTGGAAAGAACTGAGCAGGCAGATTATAAGAAAAAACTCCCTATACATTCATATCATAAAAGGCATATGGGCTATTGAGGGTGAAGTAAGAATAACATTTATTCAAATGTTCTGAAAAAGATTGTGTTATAGAGATAATACATTTTGAAAATACAATAATGAAATATCTTAATAACAATTATTAGTGAAAGGAAATGTACAGAAGTTTGTAATACAGGAGCAGAGACACTAAATTAAATTGAAAAGCAACAAATTTGAAGTTGATTAAAGAGAATATCTCTTTACATGATACAAAATTAACCTGTAGTTTTCATTGCCACAATACATGCTTGAGACAAGAGTTGGATTGATAAAAAAATTAGACAGTTATGTAGGTGATGAAAATACAACCACATTAGAGAAGAAAAACACGAAAAAATTATTTTAGCACATAGTTTAATCATTAACTGAAAGAATAGATATAACTTTGGCATTGTGCAAGTTAATTCATAAAAATTTGTTCCTGGTTTGTTTGGGTTTTTTTGTTTCATTTTTTTGTTTGTTTGTTTGTTTTTGGTAACTTTAATCAGAAAAAAAATCATTCTCAAAAGAATGTCCTAATCAATTTTTTCATTCTCATTTTTTTCTGAGAATCCTAACATTTTGGTGTAATATCTTCCTCATCATCCTTGTCCATATAGACTCTGCTTAGGTTTATTTTTGTGTATTTTTCTTGTAAAGTCTGTTTACATGTCCCTTGGTTGTCCATTACTCAGTGGTACTGTTTTTTGTTTTCTTCCTTACAGTTTTTACTGAATAGTATAAGGTCACATTCATAACTCACCACCCCAATTTCTATTTGTAATCTGCAATCTGTGGTATCATTTCACATTTGCATTATTCCACTCCACAAAATTTATTCTAAAGTCACAAGCAATTCAATTAACTGAACATAGCTGCTCCCTACAGGTTTAATTAAAGTTTAACTCAAACTAATTTAAATAATGGTTTCCTGTTACTAGTTCATTGTCATGCCAGTAAAACAAACAAACAAACAAACAAAAATCTCAATTCAATACAAATCCAGTCAATTCACAGGACCTTGCACTGTTGAGGTAATAGAAATCTGTTGTTTTTCATTTGTAAATGAGGAAATAATATTTCCCAGGAAACTCATACTATCATCAGGAGTTTAATACCTCTTTTTCCCATTTAGGGTTAAATGACCTTTCACTTTTGCATTCTTCTTCTCATTTAAGGATTCATTAGCTCAGTATTTTGGTACAAGGGTACAGCAAGATTTAAATAAAAGGAAAATAGTAAAACAGAATAGCTTGTTTCGGTCAGGATGTCAAGAAGTCATCTGGTCCAACCCATTGCTGAAAGATTAGTTTATAAGAAGTCTTGTCCATGTGGATATTGACAATCTCTATGAATGGAGATTACACAGTCCTTCTGGTCAACCCGCTTCCTATTTACTTAGTATTCATGCGACAATTTTCCCTATTTTCCCTATTTGCAATAACAATTCTTGTTTCTGCACTCTTTCTGTACACTAATTCTTCTCCTTTTGCTTTGCACTTCAAAAGAAGAGTGCATCTTGTCTGTAATCATCTTCTAGGTCACTGAAGATGATTCAGGTCCTTTATCAAGTGTATTCTCCAATCTGAGCCGAATAAACTTCCTTGACACCTTCTCATGTGACTTTTTCCATGCAGACCAGTGGGATAGTGAAGGATAAACAGCTAAGCTGTTTCAGATATTTGCATCATTTGTTTCAAAAGGTGATGATACTTTTTGACTGAAAGTTTTATTTCCTGTTGCATCCAAATAAAACATGAAAGGGATAGTTGATCAAATTGGCAAAGTATGCAGAGGAAAATAATAAGGAAATTCTAGAAATAAACAAGTTATTATCTGACTAATTATACTTCATGTTTCTGTAGTTAGACTGTATTTATTAGCTAACCTATACCTCTTAAAGCTACTTCTGATATCTTTATCCCATTCTGATGCCTGCAGTATAGTTGTAGCTTAAGTTAATTTTTAGAAATATTGTTGCTGACATTATGAATCAGTTGACCTTAAAATTTCATGTTGCTCCTTCTATTGAAAATCATGAAATGAACTTTACAATGACCAGAACACAGAGCTCTGCAATAGAAGAAATAATATTACCTCTTTCCAGTAGTATAGCTGCTCAGAATCACAGCGAAAGTAGAGCAAGCAGATCAAAGGAAATATAAAAGATTAGAGTTGTAAACACTGTCAAGACGTGTCTCTAAAGAAAAGAGTTTGAAAGTGACCTTGTTTCATTATCAAAGAATAAAGTTCACATTCTGCAAAAACACCAATCTTGGATGTAAAATCAACTAAAGTAAACTAACTGAAATTAAAAAAAATAATAATTCCAGTAAACAACTATGAAGAGTGTGGTAGATGAAACTTACATGTCTTCTCCTTATTTTATATTTAGAAAAAAATTAACTGTAGTAAGTGAAAAGCCAAAAGCTTACATTTCATTTAGCAATAGTGTATTAGTACTAACAGTGGAATCGTAATAGTAATAGAACCAAATATAACATTAAAATAATAAAACCTTCTTATTCAATATATAAAATGCTTCCTACAAGAAAAAATAACATAGAAAAGCAAAAAATAGCATAGAAAAAAAAAAGTTAATTGCAAGGCTCCTAAAAATCACTTTGAAAAGAAAATTGCTTGGATTATTGTTAAAAAATTTGTGAGAAAACCATGAAACAGATAATCAGCTCTTTGACAACTGCTCATTTTCCATCAATAGTATAATAGAAAAAAATGAAAAAAAAAACTTCATGCTTTTTCCTGTTATATTCTATTTTACAGTCCCAAGGCCAGATGGCAAATGGTTGTCTGTGGAGAACCATTCATAATGGCAGATCCTGTTGAATTTTTATCCTATAATGTGGTTTCAAATATCTCATAGAAGTATATAATGAAATATCTAATTAAAACATAGAATATTATTTTTCAGGAAATTGTAATTTTAATTCTAACATAACAATCCTGAACTCCAAGTGAGATATATAAAATACTTCAAAAGCTGAGCCTAGGAATTATTAACTCTGCTTCATATTAAAAATCACACACTTGACAGATGCAGACTTTTTATGGATCACTGTAATTTTTCATGTGTCCCAAATGTTAATGGCTCTACTCCTCTGCTCCACAGGGAACAACTATCCCTTCTTTCCAAGTGTTATGACCCAGTAACATAATTACATTACAAATAAAATTAATATGTTTAATGTATTTTCCTGCAATTTTCCTGTTTCCTGTCTTACCAGCTCTTAAGTTTGTTCTTCTACATCTCTACTTGGGGATGTAAAAGCTTTTCCCTAAGAAGCTACTTTTTCTTTAGTTTAGAAGATGATCAACCTAGAATGTCTGTGTGTTCAGAGATCTAGATGGTAGCAGACTGAATGACTTTTGGCAGGGACCTTGTTTTTCTGGTAATGGAATTTCTAAAGACAACTCTTGTTTTACAATAAAAATGGTGAAAGTTTTTGTCTGTGTTAGTTAGTTGTTAGTTAGCTGTCTGTGTTTTTTACGGTTATAATTCTCCTCTATCTCAATTAAAAGCTATTTTCCCTCAATGCATGGAACTGAAGTTGTGCCGTTGAGATAACCATCCAGGATTCACTCATCACTACATCACTCTGTAAATACAAATCAACACTCAGTAAAAGAAATAGCAGGTATGATTCACCACACTGACATTTAATGTAAAAGGTAGAGAAATAAGCATGCAGGAGAATGTTTTTGTTTCTCCCACCTAGTAACTTAACAAGACCTGACAGTGATTAGGACATCAGTTCTGGTGAGATCATAGCAAGAGTAGGCAATATGGGAGAGATAACTAGTCCTGTCACATTTTGTACTTGAAAGTAAGATTCCAGATCTAATTTAGTGAGCGGATTGAAGACAGGCATGAGACACTGAAACTGGAAAATACAATTCTAGATCTGTCGCTAAGTTGCTCTGCTGATTTAGGCAAGCCATACACTATCTCTACAGTCCCATTTTGGCACTACTAATAGAGTGATCAAACTTAATAGAAAGTACTTGTGTTAGGTCTTTCAAAATGTAATACATTAAAGAAGTGTGGTAAACATTAATTGGTCATTTTCAGCACTTTTTACCTTGTTTCCTTATTTCAAGGCCATTCCAATTGGTCTTGTAAGCCAACATCTAGGATTCTCTTTTCTAGCTACTTGAAACAACAACTGGTCCACTTGGGTCTTTAGCTTTCTATCAGCCTACTTAATTTTTCATATTTTTTCTGTATTCCAGATAGAGAGAAGACATTCCATCACTTATTTATTCAGAACAAGGGAAAACCTTAAAATATTCAGCTCTTACTTGCTTATGAACTAGATACAGCACTGCTCATCCAATGTACTGATACTAAGCCTTTCCAGTTTGAGTTAGAGCTGAGACATTGCAAATCCCTTATTCACACTTTCATAGTTAAAATTCACCATAGAGTTAATAGTCTTCTTAACTTTGTTTGAGACTGTGTTATAAATGATCAATCGAAAAGCCAAATTCATCAAAACGCGAAAAAGATTTAATTTTTTTTTCCACTACCAAAATGCGGTCCTCAAAAACCCACAGCCAAAGAGATAGTGTCAAGCCTGGGATCGGTGCTGGGTGAACCTAGATCTGACCTCTACCACATCAGACCACTCTCTGTTCACAAGCACTGCTTCCAGTGAGGCTATTTTATACACATTTTATGCCTGAGGCAGAAGAGTCCCTATTTCTATTGTAACTCTGTATATACACGAAAGTCTCTTTCACTGCGCAGAGCTGGACAATCACTGTCTCCTGAGCAGTAACCAGTGTTGATCATGTCAGGGGAAGTCATGTATTCAGATGTATCTTTCTGGCCACTTCTGCTATCTCGATCGATGGTATCTGATGGGTGATGATCGTTCTTGGGCGTCTTCTGATTACTCCGTGGAGCAGGAGCAGCAATCAGATCATCGTGCTGGCCACGTCTATTCATAAGTAAATGGGGTATTGTTCTCCTGCTGCCTTCAGGAATTTCGAGATTCTGAAGTAGACATCTGCCTCTGGGCTGCTTGTGGTCAGAGACTGGATTTTACAGTCTTATAAAATACATTCTCTCTTTTACAATCTTATAAAATACATTCTCTCCAAAAGCATGCATTATTTCATAACATATACTACAACTAGATACTTTCTGAATTGGTTGGGTGGTTCGTTGGTTGATTGGGGTTTTTTAACAGTTTATTGTGCTATTTAAACATTTTTATTTCACTGTTTTCAAGCATAGCTTTCCTGAAGCCTTTCAACTATAATAGCTCTTGTATTCAGTTGTTACTGTAATATCCTTTTTTTCATTGCAGACCTGTGCATTTAGTTTTGGTCCCAAGACTGTATTTCGTAACCCTGTTCCAGAAAGGGGATGCCAGATTCTGTTCTTCATGCACTTGAGAACCAAACCTGGTTTTATTTCCTAGTACAAAACTGACATTGACAGAGACCTGCCTCTTGTCAATATTTGATACGTATGTCAAGTTTATTTTGCCCTTCCTGCCTTATTCTCTTGGTAAGCAGATGATCATGTTTTCTGTTCACTATCACAGTAACCTGTATGTCATCCTTATTTGTCTTAAAGCTCTGGTCATTTTTTACTTCTATTGATTATGTGTTTTCATCACTGGCTTCTTATATTAGATACTCCCATATACGATATCAATAAGCACTTCCTTATTGCACTGTGTTGATTTCAATTAGATCTATCATGTCACTACTTTCTCCTTACAGTGCAGATAATATTGTACTGTCTTATCAGCATGTTTTGCAACAAGACTGTACTCCTCAAGGAATAGAGATGCCCCCAAAGTGGTGCAGTACTCATCAATTTTCACAAGGTTTCTTATTTAATTTAAAGCCTTTCCTTCCTTCCGACAATTTAGGGGAAAATTGATATTACTTTGTTTATTTTTTTTGTGATAAATCTTAGTGATTTATTGTCTTTTAAAAACTTATGATCTGGGATTTGTGAGTTCACCTTTCAAGGAAAAGGGAAGCTGAATTCACTTTTGTTCATTTTTGTTTTCTTTCTGTAGCACGTATCCTATACACAATTTCTATCTTTCAAGACATTTATAATAGAGGATTACCACAGAGACGATAAAAAAGGGTTTCACTAGTATACTCCAGTATGCAAATGAGATACTTCATCTAAATTATAGCTCAATAAATATGTGTAAGAAAGTACCAATAAGAATTTACAACTGAGATCTTTATCTTATAAAGTTTATTTTGTAACATGGTTGAGAATGAGAACCATTTGTTCTGAAATATTTAGAACAAATATTTCTAACTCAGCAGTATGATATCTGTGTATTCATAATAAATGGAAGTCTTCTGTATGCATTATGAGACATTAAAAGGAGGAGGTTTGATGTGGATATGTCAGATCATTTCTATCCTGTGGGAATGTAGTAAGGGACCAAGGTAAGGAGCATCTGCCTTTTCACATGTCAAACTTACAGCTCAGTGGAGCTGACAGACACTGAAGGAATTGAATTTTTTCAATTTATAAGGATTAGAATACTAATTTCTGCTGCATTTATAACTCACACAAGATGTGTAAGCAAACTAACCTGCAGTCTTACTGGGTATTTCTGAGGCTGATAGTGTAAACAGTGAAGCAACTAACATAAAAGTGATTTTTTTGTGGCTTTAGTGTTCTAGGTGAAACCAGTGATAGTGTTGTCCTTAACTGTCATGATTAATGACAAACATTTTACAGGGAAAAAAGTGTATGTTGTAATTTTCTTTCTCAAAATAGTCATAAGGGAAAAAATGATGACTGAAAAGTCAGAAATGTGGCTATGAATAGCTAAATATTAACTGGAGACAGCAGATGTCTTGTTATGATAATAATAATTTAGATTAAAAATATAATTATGAATTTAAATGCAATAAAAGTATTTCAAAACCTAAAGAAACCCATTCTTAACAAATAATTTATTACTCTTTATGTCTGCAGGTCTGTGGCTATAATTTTACAAACAAAACTAAGGAAATAGTGAAAGTTTTAAAAGTTAGGAACACAAGTGGCAAAGAAATTAAACTGATTATTAAAATATTTTTCATCATTTGAGTAAAAATAGATAGAAAAAATATTCTTTCAGCATATCACACTACTCTTAAAAGAATATTTGGTTTCTGTGAATGTAATGATTTTGCATTATTTCTCTCAGTGCAGCAGATATATACCAATGAAAGAGGATGTATCACTTTAAAATTTAACTTGATGCATGTACCAAATTTTAATATACTTGTAGATTACAGTTTATGCTTTATGGCAATTATCAACAATACTGCTACTATTAGGTACCAAGCTCAACTGATATGGCTGTCACTGGCCATCTGCTTCCTATCAGTTGGTGCAAAAGGCTTAACAGATTCTCATGTGGATCTCACCTTCCAAACTTCTGTATTTTCAGGGAAAAATCTTACTCATTTTTCATTAAATTAATTGAAAATTAAGTCATGACAATTTAATCCCATCAACATCAAAAGGATAATTCTTACCTGCATATTATTAACTTCTAAATTTTCAGTTCATTTTTCTGAAATTATAAAAGCAAGGTGGAGAAAGATATCAAAATGCTTTATTTCTATTATCTGAGAAATAATATTAAAGTAATAGGAAAGTTTGAGGTGTATTATACAGACCCCAAGAACATTCTATGAAAATGAGAAAAAAAGAAGGAGAAAATGTTTCAGAATGGAAATAAAGCTGAGAATCTGGAGTTGGAAGTTAGAGCTCAGGGCCAGAGTTCTTTACTATTACTATAAATGATCGGGATACTTGAATAAAATATGCATTAAGTAATTTTACCAATGATAGTAAGCCTGGAGGAGCTGTGGACTCCTTTGAGGGCAGAAGGGGCCTTACAGGGAGATCTGGATAGATTTCAGAGCTGTGATTGCCAGCTGTATGAAATTTAGCAAGAGCAAGTACAGGACTCTCCGCATGGGACAGGGTACTACTGGTTATACACACAAATTGAGTGATGAGAGGCTAGAGAGAAAATCCACAGAAAGAGAAAAGGGGATTTGAATTGATGGCAAATTGAACATGAGCCAGCAGTGCCCTGGCAGCCAGGAGGGTCAGCCTTGTCCTGGGGGGCGTCAGGCACAGCATGGCCAGCTGGGCAAGGGAGGGGATTGTCCTGCTCTGCTCTGAGCTGGGGCAGCCTCACCTCCAGTGCTGGGGGCAGTTTTGGGCAAATAAGAATGACTTGGTAATACAATGGCAAGTTCATAATATTTATTTAGTAACTTTCTCTGTGAAATCTTTCTTGAGACACAGCTAAACCTACGCATCCTGTATTTTGACAAGATACACAAAGAATACAATATTTTTAATCTTCCTTAGTCTTTTACCTAAAATATCTTACAATACCTCAAGTTGGATATTCAGTATCTCTGAGGATAAAAATACTTATCTAACTTTGGTGCTTTGACGTGGGCAGAACCTCATTCTGATGATGTTCTATGATAATTACCCCTTTCCAGGAAAGAACATCCAGGCCTTTAACTTCTGACCACTATGATTCTAAAAATCAGATTCAAATTATTTCCCTAGATTAAGTGGCCTGGCTTTCATTTAATAAAGTTGAGTAAGTTCTACATGCCTGATTTATTTCCCTGGCTTCACAAAGTGAGCAAGCTCTGTATTTTTGTCTTTCAGTTTCATCAAGTCAATGTTTACCTGTAGTCCCATATTTTTCTCTCAGAGCACTGCTTATGCTGCTCATTTTAGTTAGGTCCATTTCCTTTACTCTGGAAAGTAAAGGAAACAACAGTCCCTTATTCATTTTTAACCTCTGCTTTCTGGCATTTTGCCCATGCCTTGGTAGTCCCTTTGGTTTATGATATGTTCTAGTCCAAGTTTTTGGGCAATAGGCAAGAATAGCAACCCAAGGGTTAAGTATGTGATAATCATATTCCTTAAAATAACAGGAATAATACAAATAATAAGTATTAACTTTGATTTCATGAATAGAAAAAAATGCCACAGAATGTGCAATATGCTGTTTAAAAAATGCAATATAAATCATATGCGTGTATAAAGCAAATCTTATGCTATAATGCTTAGATCCTACTGAGATTGTGTTAAAGAAATATTGAAGAGAGATGAAAATGCAATTTTGAATAAAACATCAAAACAATTGTGACAGAAGGGATGTGTCATTTTATGAACTTGATGCTATGTGGTTCATAGAATCAAATGTCTTTGATAAAATGCAAAATATTTAACATGATTAATTTTAATTATTTTCCCAACTAAGGATTCTTTCAGAATTATATGGGGTGCTCTCATAATTTTTCTTGGAGGACAGAACACATATCTTTCTGTGGGGAAATCTAGAACTTTCCAAGTATTACTTATGGCTCTGTTCCCTTTAGAATTCTTCAGATTGCAGTTTCACCAGTTTTCAGAGGGTTCATATTAACTTTTTCTTCCATGTTCCCACTCCCCTCTCTGCTCCTCTTTGAGTCAAACCTGTCAGCTTTCCATTGATTTTGCTTCTTTAGGCTGACAACCTGCTCTGTCTGCCATAATTAAAACTCTGGGAACTTTTCCCATGGAATTGAAAATCCCTAGACACATCATAATCTTAAAAGCCCTCAGGGGCTGCATAATAAATATAGCATGATACATCAAACAAGAAAGAAAGTTTTCTCCTGAAATCTGTGAGAGAGAGAAAGAGAGAGAGGGAGAGAGAAAGGGAGGGAGGCCTGTATGTTGTTCATAAAGTACTGAAGGAAATATTTAGCCCTGCCCTGACAGCTCTCTTTCTGCTCCTCAAAACTTCCCTTTAACCTTGTGGCTGCAAGCAGCTGTGGAAAAAATTTCAAATAATGTGAATATCAAACACCTGAATTTAGAAACATTCAGGGATGTATCAAATGGTAATGTGTAGTTCTGCCATTGGTCTGATGAGTGATCTGAAGTAAATGGCTGTGCTGCTCTGTGCTTACTTCTCTTTATATTTAAAACAGAACTCATGATATCTCTGTGCTTTGCAATGTTTTCTGAGCTCAGTGGAGAAACTATAATGCTGAAAAAGTTTTTATTAATTACAAAAGAAGAAAGCATTAAATGACAAGAATTTGAGGACCACTGGACCTCAATTCTATACAATTTTTCTTTCATTATTTTAAAAAATATAGGAACAGATAATAATCTGATAAACTTGAATTCTAGCATAATCACAAAAGGAAGTGTGGTATGGTTGTGTTTGTTAATTTCATTACTGTTATTATGTTTATTTGACAAAGTTTAATTGATTTGGAGTATTCATGATCACAATTTAAAACCAAGGTACATAAAACAAGTGGCTGAAACCAAGTTTATCAGTAAACAAATTGAAACACAAGACTGAAAAATGGGTATATGCTAATGGAGCTAAGACTTACTTGTGCATAACTTCATAAAGAAAATTTACATTTCTTGCTGAAGTAAAGGATAGAAATAGTGTCAGAGATGTATTTCTAGACAATGTCTTCATTTATGTACTTTTCATTATTAATAGGTTCCTTGCAGTAAAAATATTTTTAAATGTGCTTTGAATAAAGACAAATGCTTAGCCAGTAAGTTTCATGTACTACACAATGCATTTATTTGTTATGTGTAGATTGTATATTTGAGTACAGTATTTATTCAGCAGACATTATTATTTAAAATATGGTGTATCTGGAATGCCTGTAAAATACTAATTTCAAGTGTTTTGTAAATTGCCAGTGAAATTTATCCAGTTTGCCAAATCTTGCAAGGACTGTATCAAGGAAAAACAAAAAACATTTTCTGTACTGTTGCTACTTTCAGAAGCTATGCTGTTACCTCTGACACAGGGCAAATAGCACCCTGCAGTTAAGTGTGACCCATCACTTAACCTACTTGATGATTCTGGTATATACTGAGAAAACAAAAAGAACACAGATGAAGGGAAGATTTACTGATGCGCACAGGGCTACATGTGCCTTCCTCTAATGGCTTAGATGTGCATGGAAAAGAAAGAGGAAAACAAAAGAAATACAAACTTCAGACCTTTTTAAGATATTTGGGATAGGAAATCAGAATGTGATAACGACCCAGGTAGTGACTTTGGAAAATCACATGTGGAAAATCATAGCGATCAGTCTCAGTGAGGTCATTTGTAGTTCGTGCTGATCATTCTAATTAGAAAACAGCAATGCAAAAAAAACACCCCTTGGAGGAACATACATCAAACCCCAACATCAAACCTCAACATCAAACAGAAGCCCAAGCCAAATGTCAAACCCGTATGTCTGACACCCAGCCTGCCAGACAAGGCACGGGCAGGGTCAGGGTGTTGTAAGGGTCAGAAGAAGCCAGTGAGCTGGGGGCCACGAGCAGTGCAGACACCCCCAGGTATCCATGAGGCCAGGGCTGGCAGCTTACTCATGAAATCTTCACTCTTAGGCTACTGCAAGGTAAAATGTTCTTCCAGTGACCTCTTTTAAAATTCTCTCTGTGAAAGTTTCATCTTCAGGCTCATATTTCATCCTGTCAGATGGGGAACCTGGGTTCCCACATTGACATGAAAGGAACTTTATAGGTGTACTCTTATGTCTCCTCCTTAATACTAGCTGTATCCTGTGACATACATACTGAGTTGGATGATCTCCATAGAGCCCTTCCATCTCCAAACCATATGTGATTCTGTGACTTCTATAAAACTGTTTTGTTGACTGGTAAAGAGATAGATGTGTATCTATCTTCCCCACTGAATTCAAAACAAAGCCAAACACAGAAGGTTCGTAAGCTTCATAAGTTGGGTACCTAAAAATAAGTGAGTCACTGTTGCCTTTCGCTGAAGCCACTGAGGAATAAGACTCATAGCATTAAGAGGTTAATTTTTCACTACTTAACTTTTAAAAATCCTTCCTTCTACTCTTTCAGATGCCCTGCATGGCTTCCCAGTGCCACTCCAGAAAGGTCTGGGTCTGTAGTAAGTCTAACATCTGTCAGTCTTGGTACACATCTGACGCACACTACAGCATCTCAAATAGGCTTAGACATCTATGTTCATACAACAGAATAGCTCCCAGTGGTGTCTGCAAAGCTACTTAGTTGACCAAATGTTGATGTCTATTTTAAGGTGAGCTGAACAGTTCTCTGGGCCTGGATTAAGCTGCTCACAGTTAGATGCTTAGTGCCATTTTTAGATGTCCTAGCATATCCACGTGGAACTGGCAGATATGACACAAGATATGACTTGAGTTCTTCTGGAGTGACAGCTGGAAGTCAGATACTTTAAGGCATCTCAAATGGCATCAGATACCCACAATTAGACAACCAAATAAATCTGCTAGATTCCACTGTGCACCAAAATTATCAGTGTATTTGATTCTTCTGGATCACTGTTTTCCTAAGGAATGTTTCCCATCAGTAGACTAGAACAGAAAGAAACTGCAACAGTAATTTGTATTGAAAATTACATGGCTTTTTAAAACAAAGAGATAAAATATGCCAACAAATTAAAAACTAAATGAGTACAAATAACAGTAAAATAAACGTCCAATGGATGAGATTACTTAAAAATATAGTAAATTCTTCAGCACTCAATGCTTTTACAAGATCGACCATTCTTCCCTCTGAAAGACAGATCTGTATCTAATCAGATTTAGCTAGGTTAAAAGATGAAAGTACTGTAAAGGATTCCATGACCTTTGCACTGACAGAGCCAGATTAAGTAATCACAAGTGATTCCTTCTGCCCATAAAAGCTTTCTGTTAAACTACTGGACAGAAAGCTATGCTGTAAAAGTAGATATCTTTAATAGAATTTCTAATCACTGTAGAATTGGATTGTTCTCTTGGGGAAAGAATAGTTTTTTCCTCAGGGAAGTCTAGCAATAGGAAGTGTTTAATTTCAGTATCTTTTTTTTCAGAGAATGGGATCAATCTGGATTTTACTGTGATTATGCTTCTTAAATGGCCCACAATGCTTTCATTTTGAAATTTCTAATGCTTGTGTAGCTTGTCTATTCAATGGGTTTAAATTGGCATAACTGTTCACCCAAACTTATATATAAAAAATGGTGAAACAAAACCTGGTTTTTGGGGTTTTTTTTGTTTGTTTTTAAATAATGTTTTCATTTAATAGCTGGAATGTTTGCAATTGCTTTTAAAGAATCTGATTAAGTGACGGAGACTTGTGAGTGACATGAAATGGCCATAGATAAAAACGTAATAGGGCAGACTCTGAAGTGATAGAAGAGCTATAGAAATGCAGAGCCTGATTCATCCATTTTGAATTTTAAGCACTTAAAAAAAATGTGTTTGACTCCAATTGCTAGGTGTGCAAGGAAAAAAAAAAGAAAGAAAAAAATTAGTTAACTTCTTCAACAGAAGCAGAAGCGTTTTCATTCTGTTTTTATGTTCAGTTAGAAGGCTGAGAGAAGTGTCTGTGAAGCTGAAGAAAACTGCACTTTTGAAGGTGAAATACCTGGTTTATCAATCTAAATGTAGCATTCCATTGAGACGCTTTCCACCTTTAACATAGGTCTGAAAATTTAACATACGACGTTAATTTAAGAATGCCAACAGAAGCAAGAATTTGTTTTCTTTCACTAATAGGCAAAAAAGAAATCCAAATCTCTAATATTTTCCAAACACCTCAAGTAAGTGAGTCATTTTAGTCACCAACCGAGAAGGTAAACAGGAGTGTTTAATACTCAGATGAATGTCTAGAACAGAGATTATCAGACTTGGGCCAAGTATTTTCATTATCACCCAGCATTACACCACAGTCACACATTAAAGCATGCCATGGTGCAAGATTGTTGTACATTGAAACACACTATGTAGCCAAGACTAGCTGTGAATTTGGAATGATGCTGCATGGCAATACTAAGTTTCGGGTCTATTGAGCAGTTGTGCTCACAGCATTCCTGTACAGTTGCGAGACATGGATCACCTTCTGTTATCATGTCAGCAGATTTGATAATTTCTAACTGGTATTTTTGTTCTGTTTGTAGGATTTGATATCATAACCAGATGTCATTCAGTTATTAAACACAAAAAAATATGTTGGTGTTTTTAACTCTCTGCTGGACTTGCTCAAGTTATTTATGTCTTTTTGTACTGTGTGACTAAACTGGCGTGAAGTATTCCTGATTCCCACAAGACCCTGAAAGGAAACAAGTCCAAGTGCAAGATGATGCACCTGAGTAGGGACAATCCCAGACTGTGAGAAATTCCCACTGAGGAAAAGCTCTTAGGAGGAGGACTTGAGGAGGGAGCGGGGTCTCGTGGATTAAAAGCTGGATATGAGCCAGCAGCGTGCCCTCACAGATCAGAGCAACAAATATATTCTTGACTGCATTAAAAGAAGCTTTACCAGTGGGTTGAGGAATGTGGTTCTCCCCAACTACCCTGCCCTCATGAGACACCATTTGGGCTACTGTCTTCAGCTCTGGGGTCCTCAGCACATGAAAAACATGGACCTGCTGGAGAAGCTCCAGAGGAGGGCCACCAAGATGTGCTGAAGAGTACAGTACTGGAGCACCTCTTCTATGAAGGCTGAAGACAGGCTGAAAGAGTTGAAGTTGTTCAGTCTGGGAAAGAGAAGGCTTCAGAGAGACCCCATTGTGGTCTCCCAGTACTTAAAGGGGGCTTTACACAAATTTTGCAAACACCCTCAGTGAAGAGCAAGAGGGAGCACTTTTTAACCACAAGAGCTTTGATTTGGATTAGATGTTAGGAAAAACTTCTTTACTGTGAGGGTGACGAGGCACTAGAACACATTGTCCAGAAAAGCTGTGAATAATCCATCCCTGTCAGTGTTCAAGACTAAGTTGGATGGCGGGCTGAGCGACCTGGTCAAGTGGATAGCATCCCTGGATTTGTCAGGAGGGGTTGAAACTAAATGATTTTGAAGGTCCCTTCCAACCTAAGTCACTCTATGATTCTATAATTCAGGTTAATGTCATGCTGAGTGAATGATCACTATCCTGTATCTACTGATAAAATTCATGTCAGTGAATTTTCAGCGCAGAAAGGTGTTTGGTGCCAGGCCATGAGGAACTCCAACTTTTCCAGCAGAGTTACTATTGTCTGAGGCAATCAGCAAACTGTACTAGCACAGGGCTGGCACATGCAGATGCAGGACTTTGCAATTCCTCATTATGGAGTTCCTATTGTCTTATTCCACCGACCTCTTTAGGTCCCTCTGGCAGAAGCTGTGCCTTCATTGTATACTGACTGCTTACAGACATACACACACATAAAATTTAGAGTTACCCACAAACTTAGTTGGTGTGTAGCTTATCTCCTGTTTCTCCAGGTCATTGGAAAAGGTATTAAACACGATAGGACACAAGATAGACCCCTCAGGAGCTCTACTTAAAAATGGCCTCTGGGTAGACTAAAAAAAGTTAGCCTTTGTTTTATCAAATATCTGATCATCTTTTGTTCTCGTTTCTTTTAACAGCCTGTGAAAACATCCTGGAGATAGCAAGGTTCCGAGAGAAGACACTGTAATTAAACAAAAATTTTTGCAGGAGATGAATTCTGGGAAATTTGAAGTTTTAAATTATTTTCTTTTCTAATATTCTTTGGCAGGAAAAGTATACAGGATATATAAGTTTTTCTCACTGTTGTCAAATATTTTTTTTCAGATTATAGTAATGTGAAATAATTTCCAAATCAATCAGAAGTTGTTTATATGTCTTGTAGATTCATTATCCCTAATTCACTGGTAATATGAAAGCAGGGTTCAGTGATGGAGCTATCTTCATATTTTACATTTATTTGCATTTGCTGCCAAATTGATTACATTCATGGCAAATTGCCTTTGTCAAAATGCTGTACACGTGCATATTCACTTCTACACTTCCCACACTGACAGCTGAGGTACCAGCTTGTTACAAGTTTTTCATGGCCATCTTTATGTGAACTGATTTTTTCAGATGTTTTAGCTCATACAAAATTATCTATTGCCTTTACAAAATAACATACTGATTTAGCTAAGTTGTCTCATAATTACATAATAAATAAATAATTACCATTCAAGTGTTGGAACTGTTGGCAACTTTTGATGGTGGATAGAGAAGGAACATGAATGACTTAGAAAAGTTGGTGACAAACTTCACAGATTAAATTATTCACAGAGTCAACATAGTAGCATCTGCAATGGATTGCAGAAGGAGCTCATTATACAGTGTGATTTATCAGCAAAGAAACAAGGGGGAAAACGCTAGTGAATCAATATAATTATGTGATGCACCCACATAGAGGAAAGTGTAACAAGCTTTGGGGTGCTGATTTCAAAAACATGGAACTAAAAGAGTTAAAGAGATGAATGAAAAGTTGTTTTTGAAAGGGATAAAGTGGATTCTACTCTAGGAATAATTAAGAAGATGACCTTTCAATCAGAAAAGAGATGAGAGATTTACTTTAAAGCCATGACATGAAAAAAAATGGAGAATGAATATTCATAGTTTCTTGTAAAGGAAAAAACTAGACACAAACAGAATATCTTTAGGTTCAAAGAATACAGAACAGTATTTTGGCTACAACAGAAAATACATGTAAAAAAGTTAAGCTATGGAAATCATTGATAAAAACATTTAAGGGAACAAAATCTTATATGGATTCAAAAAATGAGTACAAAACACATGGTTTTGGGGACCAAACACTAAATACCATTATGAACAAATTAATCACCTTTTCCTTTCAAAGTCTTTCTGCTGCTGATCCCTAGGAACAAAAGCAAGGACATTTATAACTAGTTCCTTACACTTTTTCCACAAGCTACATCTGACTAGTAGTACATAAGGGAGGATTTCATAAGAGAAGATAGTGGATAAAGTACTCCTCTGATATTGAAATTATGGTATTAAAATTACAACAGCAATATTAAACAGATTTAGGTTTTAATTTTTAGAAAAAGGAAATTATGTTTCTATGATTTTTTAAATTTTAAAATAATCCTCCTCTTAATGGGAAAGTGTTCCATGGATATTTGTTGAAAGCGCACTTCTTTTTACAAGGCCAGTAATCACTAAAGTTACACTTTAGCATCTCCACTTTTTATTGGCTTAGCAAGATGATGTAGACCAAGTACTCAATCAGAAGTAAATTTGCAAAAATATATGAATATGCTCTAGCTCCATCTAGCTTTACTTTAAGGATAACTTGTATCAGAAAAAAAAGCTCGTCTTTGCCAATAGAATAGGAGTTGTTTTGTCTGAACTGATCATAGAACACTTTTCAGAAGTAAATCTTGGGGTGACAATGAATCTTGAGAAGGAAGGTGCCACTTTCCTTTGGTCCCATAAAAGTTTGGGTCAGGGTCTCTAAACTGTTTACCAGTAGAAGACAAAAATGTAAAATTTACATCCTTTTGTATCTAATTTTATTATTATTTCTTATAGAATTATTTTATTTTCCATTTCTTAAAAGCATTCAGGTAGTGATGTGAAGACTTTAGAGCTATTGTGCTGAAACTGAGATATATGTAACTAAAAGTTTTTTCAATATTTGTTGTATTTTATAGTCTTGAGAACAAAAGCCTTTATCTTAACTTCTGGGGTCAATAGATTCAATGGGCCTTGTCATATAGGAGCATGCTATAGTTATCAAGAATATGTGTCTTATAATGGAAAAATATTATGGTAGCCCTAAAGGGCCAAGAAGCATAAGAAAACAATACAGTCAAGAACATATGTGATTAAAACTTGCCACAGTCCTCATTGTCCCAAGTAACCCAGCCTGCTCCTGTAAAATGCAGCACCTCCTTGTCATCATGTTGCTACAAATGAGGTTGGGGCAGCATTCAACAATTGAGCCATTAAAGAGAAATAGAGATCTTGTCAGAAAAAAGTCTTTTAATATCAGATCATAGTCTATATTCCTTCTGAATTTCTTAGTTATTTAGGAGTAACATATTATTTTGACTTTACAAACCACAGTTTGTCAACAATCTTTTATGAGAATTTACAGACTTCTGTAGAAAACTCTGATTCATGTAGTGAAAATCCTTCCACATGTATGTTTGTGTTTTCTGGATTAATCACCCTTAGCATTGTTAACAGTAATGTGTTTCCCAGAAATAAATTTTGATGTATTATTTCCATAGGAAGAATCAGAGGGAAAGGCAAATATTATTTTGTCTACTGTTCTGCATGATGAAATAGCTTCTTCAGAGTCTTTGGTTACAAAGATCCAAGTCACCAAGACCAGCCTTCTGATTCATGATTTTTCCTCTTTCATTATGTTTGGAGATTATGAATTGTCATTTGCTTTTGCTTGAATTTAATTGTACATGGTGGAAGGCTAAAAGTGACATTAGTAGAATTCAAAATATTTTGAAGTGTGCTAAAAAGGTAATGCTTGGCAAGATGTTTTTCTTATTTTTCAGAGTGCTTTGAAAATGAAACAAAACCCACTGAAAATAGAATAAAGCTATTTTTTGAATCCTTCAGCTAATTTGTTAGTGAGAGTAGTGAACATGTTAATTGTGTTTGCAATTGTATTTTGGGAAACCTTAAAGCCCTTAACTTTTTCATGGAAAGGTGTACCATTAACTTGGAGACGTTATCATTCTTCTGGAATTTCAAATAAAATAAAAGTCAGATATACAAAAAAAATATATCCCACAGGGCTAAGTTAGAAATATTTTTTTCAGTCTCTTTGAGATTGAGATACTTCTATATTTACCTCAGTTTTAATTACCGTATCTTTTTGTTGCATATATGTAAAGCCTTACACAAGGAAGGCCTTGTAAAATCATGGCTCAGGCCTGCTAATTCAGCTAAGCAGAAAAAGACTATGGGAAAGTGACTGAGTTGAATTAGAGGTCGAAAAACAAGTTATATAACCATCACATGTTCACATAGTGGGCCATTTTCTTTCTCTATATTTTTATTCCAAATAAGAACCTCACTATGATCTAGCATAACAGGTAGATTTGCAACTACTTTTTTTCCTCTTTACTGATGACTTTTAATTTATTTTTTTAATTGATCTATGTCTTTATAATTATGCCTATACAGTCACTTCTTTCATATAAGTGGATTACTGCACTTCTGTCTCCAGAACACCAGCTGTGCTTCACCAGTAGTTATTGTAAGTCCAGAGCAGAACAACTCAAAAACCATTCCACTGACAAAACTGTGCTGTGCTGAAGCAGTAGGCCACCATCTGCATTTCTCTCCTGAACTCATTTTTAAATAATGTATCGTATAACTGAACAATTCTCCCCTGTACTTGGGGAGCTTATTCTCTTTTCCTTCATCATTTCCAAACAGCTCATTTTTTTCCCTTGCTATTATCTCCAGAAGACTTCAAATTCTACAGAGCTGCAGGTGACTTTTAACAGAAGTGAGAAATAGATACAATGGATAATTTAAAGCAAGATAGACCTCAGCAGAAAGAAAAAGTTTCCTGCAGAGTGAATGTATCCAAATTCTAATGATGTTTTCTCTATTGGAGTTACTGCCCTGCTCTGTTTTGAAAGACATAGTTATTCATCTCTACTCAATTTAATTTACCATTTTTTAACTCACTGTAGGATTTTCAGATCACCAAAATTATCATCTTAACATCTGCTGTTTTCTTCCTTTATATCATTGCATGGAGGATTTTTTTTTTTTTTTTTACTTAGTACAACTCTTTGTTTTTTCACTACCTCTAACAGCTTTGTAAGCAGCTTCACACCACTATGTTTCACATTTACATTTGGTGCCAAGTCCCTTTCTACTGATTATCTCAGCTGGAATGCCAGAGAGCCAGGGAGGAGGGGAAGGGTTTAGCAGTTACGTCCTGCAAACGAAATCATCTGTTATTCAAAAGCAGTATGTGGTGTTCAGTCCTCAGAACTGCATAGAGAACTGTGCTTTTTCTTCTGCCCTCTGACCTTGAAAATACCAAAGGAAATGAATAGCAGAAAAGCTGATATATATGAAAGACTACCACTCGGGTGGAGAGATTAAATGTAACTATGATTTGAGGATGGGGCTTATTTTTGGATCTACCTTTTTTTATTATAAAATATAAACTCTCTTCAACCAGTCATGGTCCTTGAGTTGGGTCAAATCTGAAAATTACAAGGAAAAAAATACTAATATTACACAAAATGTCATGAACAATACTTATATGGTAGATTTCTGCCATTATCAACTTTTATCTAATACAAAATATCATTCTCTAAAAAGAGACCATATAGAAATCCTTGCAGATAATATAAACAGAAGGACTAAGAAAGGATTTATTTTTTTCATTATTTATCAGTTGTGGCTAGAGACCAGCTCTTCTTTAGTCATGCTAAATAGGTTTCCAAGCAAGGACAGTTTAACCTCCAGTATTGGTATGGAGGTGGAAGATAAATACGTCAGTAATACACACTAAATACACCAGGAATACATTAAATGCTCCAGAAAACAGTCTTGTTACAATTTTGGCAATAAAGGAACGATGGCAGCCTTGTTCTCTTTCATGAGACAGAGTAATCCCTACACATTTTATCTAGAAAGGTTATATATACCATTACCTGTCTGCCCACTCTCTTCTAGATATTCTGGATATGCTATAGGAAGCTATGAAATAAACAAGAAGTTGAGGTGCTAATGTCATTTTATTATAGTCACAATTGACATGGAACAGGTTTTAGAGGTATCACTTTGGTCAGGGTCCTTTGTGAAATCATCTCCAAGATGGGAAAGTTAAAATAATGAATTAAGATCTTCATTGTCATTAAAGATTAAAACAGTGCACTGTATTTTGGGGGAAAAAATGTACCAGAAAACTTTCTCCCATGCAAGTCCAGACTGGTGGATTTGTTGCAGTGCAGTAATTCCTCTCTGACAATATTGGTAGGTTTCTGTATGAGAAAGAAGGGGAAGAAGATGATTTAGGAAGACAGTGGGCAATAATGTGTGCCTGGGTCATAATGTGCATAAATCATGGCTAGAGAAGAACCTAACCTATTGGACTCAAAACCTGTTTCTGGATTTTGGTATTTATCAACATATTTAGGGAGGTTTAAATGCTAAATTCAGAAGTGACTGCCTAAAAAAAAAGCGTAGTAGAAAAGCTGTGATAACATTGTGAGGAACATTTATGCTTTAGAGAAGATGTATGGTTGAAATGAATATGCATTTAAATATTTAAAGTTTTAAATGCAGGGTAGCCACATTGGATAAAGAAACATGTTTCACTGGGTCCTCTGTGGATTTGTACACACATCCCCATTTAGATATTGAACTGCATGTCTTACATGAAGCTAACAGGACTACAGAAAAGCGTGGGTAATCAACCAGCTATGCAGATATGCAAAGGCACCAAAGCATCAGCCATAAATGGTTTTCTGTATCATTAACTTTCTGTGTACTTTCTTGGGGTAAAAAAAAACCACACTGCTCAAATTAATTGCAGTTAGAGGGATGTTTTTCCTCAGTATTATGTGAAGCTGGTGCCTTCAAGTGGATGGAGGTATTTTAATTTCTGAGAGAAATTAATTTCCCTACTCATAGATGTCTAGTTCAATTTGTTATGTCTTAGGAGTCTGAGTCATTTACCTTGTACAGAAACAGTAAGGGATTCCTATCTAGGTAATGTGGCAGATAGAGAGCAACAAGGATACTCGTGGGTGTCTAAAATGTCTCTGGATATCAATGTTCAGGCAGCTGCATCCCACTCAGGTTCAGAGAGAGACAAAGAACTGTTGGATTAAACACCAAAGACTAAAATTTACTAGGGAAGTCTATGGCAAGCAATAAATTGTCTCTGTAGTAGTGTTCAAAATTATGTGAAATACACAACATCATGTAAAAAGGCTGTGACTTTTTTTGCCTCTTCATGGCTATGAAAACTCTACAAATATATATTTTTAGGCCACACAATAATGCACATTCGCCAACAATAAGAAACAACAATGATGTCACAGACATGGAAAGAAATCAGGTTTAGCTTCATCTATATCTCTGACTACAAATTCAGCATCAATGGGTTATACAGGAATGTTGTTTTTTAGAGCAATTACATCTGATTATTCTGGTGATTAGCTACACACATTTTCCCGTGTCTTCCATGGGACTTGTCCACTTAATGGGATTAGCTTGCCCATTTAATTAATCATTATAATTTTTCATGGAATAGCTGTCTTGGGCACAGGACTTATAATTTTTTTTAAAAAAGCAAGAGGATCAAGGCTGTGAAAAGTCCAGTTAAATCTCTTGAAAGTAAATATTTTATTCAACAATATAAGGAAAACAATATTTGGGAGAGAATCCAAGGTATAAAATATACTACATGTATGACTGTAAAGTGTCAATAAATGGCATCTAAATGCGAATTAAAATTCTGTGACTATCAGGTCAAGACATTCATGTCCCCATCCTTTTTTAATCTTGTGAACCATCATTCTTATTAAGAGCCATTCTATCCTTATTTTATTTACTTTTTAAAGAGCTCCAAAAATCTTCTCAAGTATTTAAAGTAGTGTTGTACTTGCATGACTGGACAAGTTGGAATATCCGAGCTATGCCACAAACTGTAAATAAAAACAAGTTTTGTTCTTATCAAGAAGTACTGTTTTCTCTTAGTGCTCCAGACTGTAGTTGATGAAAAAAAATTAACATGAGACATAGTATTCAACATTACAAAAAATATTTAACTTATTCAAATTATCAAACCTGGGATCAATTAAAAATGAAACGTATAACCTTTGAAGAAAAGGATGAAATTTCAGAAAAGCTTCACAGACCATGGAAACAATGTAGCTGAAAATGACACAGGAAATTATTTGAATTCTATTTACTCTGTCACCATTTTTAAGCATAACTCATTGTTTCTTCATTCTGACAACATTTGAGAATCTACTTATGAGAACATTATTACTGACATTAAAATGATAAGCATGACATGTCAGAATGCAATATTTAAAATGAGAAAAAACTATTAAAATATTAACCTAAATTACTTTGAGAGCAAAGTAAATCCAACGTAAAGGTTTTATTCTTAGTATAAGTTTCCAAGGACATTTTAATTAACTAATCTGTAACTACAATATAGACTACAAATGGAAATTGAGCCATAGTTGTCTGTGCAAATGTGTTGTCTCATAGATATTCATAATGAAAAAGCACATCAGCAATTCGGAAGCAGGTCTGTGATTCAGCAGTCAATAAGTATAACACTACCTGACAAGACTGAGCATTTGAGCATTACATTGAAAAATAAAATCCAGTTAATAATTTCTGCAAATAATAATTATTAAACTTAACTTAGATATGATAAGAAACATAAAAATACAATGTTCAAGTGTATCAAAATGTTCTGAGGTTTTAATTTCCTTTAGTTTGATGAATCATAATTCCAGTGAGACAATGAAAAAACATATAATTAACAAAAAATAGCTAGGTTTTCACTCAAAATTAACATATTTTATCCAACCTCCAGCAGAAAAGTGGGCATCATGTCATACTTCTAATTTTTCCATTTATACATATTCTCTTTTAACTGTTTTTTATTCTTGTTGAATCCCCATCTCTTGTGTTTTTATACTGTCTATAAGTATAAAACTTAATTTTATACTTCCCACAAAGACTAGTGGGAAGAGTTTTTGTTAAAAATGTGTTTTTTAAAAAGTTTGGCACACCTTACATAGTGTAATACTCCCACTGCGAATCAAACACCTTGAATATGACAGCCAGTAGCTGTCTGGATGGTTACCAGAGTCTCTGTTGCATGGTTCAGGTGACAGACCTCAACCTTTTGCCAAATCCTTATAATCCAGCTGGCCCATGATCCTGCATGGCCACTTCAGGGTATGCATGACCAATTTCTATCATCTCACACTGTGTACAAAATACCTGTGAACTTGTCTACATTTTAAAAAATACTACATAACCACTCTTACATCTGAAGAATCATTTTTACAGGCTTTTAAAAACTGTGCATATAGTTTAGTAAATTTTACATCAGGAATTGACGTGTGAAGTTCTCAGGGTGACCAGATTCTCCATCCAGCATGTTAGTTAACATTTCTATAATACATAATGACAGAAATTTTGTCTCCATTTGGACTAAGCACAGCAGGAACTACCTCGGGGCATCTCCAGAACTGTCTGAAATATTCACCTGGAAATATTAGACAAGTGCTTAATTGTAAAGGTGGCAGATATAGTGGTAAGAATCAATCCTCTTGTTTGAAGTTGGTGCATCATTTCAAATTTATCCCTTGTCTCACCTATGCAGAGAATAGCTGTAAAGCTGCTTAGGAATACCTGAGGAATTTGCTTAAATGCATCCGGGTTGCATGCAGACACACAGGTACACAGTTGTAATGCTGTGAAAAGCATCAGTTTTATCTTTATAACATAATTATAACCTAAATTGCATAGACTGTGGCATAATGTTTTCCATGTAATTTGAGAAGTATGAAGAAACTTGCTAAGGAGAACTGTTAGAATGAACAGAAATCTTACACTGGTATCAATAACAAAGCAGAAGCCAGCTTTTAATAAAACTAAAAAGAATGTGAAGTGAATTAAAAAGATACTACTGTCACTGAATACCTGTCATTCCTACATTCTAAGTTATTATTCTGACGGAATTTAAGAAACATGTCTTACCTCTTGACTTTTCTAAATCTAGTATACTTTGAAGCTCTCTGGAAAAGAGTAATTCATTATTTAGGATAGATTAATATCTTAAGTATTATTTAAACTGGATTCATAATGTGGTGATAGCGCACAAATGCTATTATTCTTCTAGAGTTAGGAGAAAAAAAGTTATGCATGAATGTAGAAGCATTACAAATTTAAACTTTTTGAAAGATCTTTATTTTTTCATTGAGTATGTCTTCTGTGGGCTTAATAAAGATTTGAACATAGGTTTAATTGAGATGTCAGAATATCCCTTGCACGCCAGTAAAATGCAAACTATACAGACTGCTTTGCAGTAAATATTTTAAGATTCTGTGACAACCAAGTCAATTCTACTGTCATATTAATAGGTAGGTGATTAGGTGGTAAACAAGAAGATACTTCTTTCAGCTTTCTGTTAGTTTTATAGGAAAGAAATTCTCAAATCACATAGAAATATGGTGTTGCTGTTTATATTAGTATGAAATATTTTAAATGTTGCCAAGTTTGTATAATACATATCTGCAAGATTCTATTGCATCTACCATTTTCATTGCTCTTGAAATGTTTACCAAAAATTATCAAATATATTTGTAGGACAAAAGGCAACTTATTTTGGCATTAAAAAAACCAGAATTGAGAAGTAAATCTTTGGTCATGAAGTCACTTTCCTGCAACAGCAACCATTCCTTCGCATACTTCATACTTGTCAATAACTGTTTGTTGGGTTTTTTTTCTTTCTTGCCTTTAGTGTAAGATTTCCCCAAAACCTTACATCTGTAAAGGTCCTGATTTCAAATGTGAACTTAGAGATTTTATATCAGTTTCTCCTTTGGCCACCAATGTTTTGTTAGAAAAAAATAGCTTTTCCCCCAGTGTATTTCACAACATGAATGTTTATTAAGGACAATCATCTCAGTGTTTGTTCTTTTCAAAAGGCTTATTATCTTCTCTCATAAAATAGACTCACTTATTAGTCTTCTTCAAGTTTCAGTTTATTTTTATTTTAAACAGATGGCCAGTCATAACTCATTCTGACTCAGTCTCAGCACTAAATTGTGAAATGACTTGAGTGTTCTCTGCTCGTACTGGAAGTATCTCTGTAATTATTTTTTTTTTAATAGTTACATCATGTAAAGGGCAGGTCATCATATAATGATCCCTTAATGTGATTGCTATTGTTTACTTTCCAGGTGTCTCCAGATGAGGTTTTTCTGCCTAACAACAGAGGTTCCTGGGACCTTGAATTTTGTACTGTTTTCATGTAATTTCTATTATCCAACTATTTAGTATTATAAAGTTCTTTCTGTATGAAATCCTAGATGTTGCCTCACAAATTTTAAAAGTGAATATATTAGTGCTAGAAACCTGATCACATAAAATTTTGGTAAGAACAAAGAATTCAATTTAGATTAAAATCCAAGGGTTTAGCATTAGTCTAACTAAAACCTTAATAGTCTAATCAAGGAATTATTAACCTATTTAGAAGGATGATAATGCTTCAACTCCAAGTTATCCAATAAGATATAACTTATTTAGTTATATCTAATTTTCAGAAATGCCAAGAGACTTTCTAGAATTTACACCAGTCTTCATTGTTATTCTGACCTTTACATTGTCCTTGTGTGTTTCAATTCTTTAGAGAGAAAACAGGGGAGGTTACAGTGCCTTGTATCCCACGTTCCTTTCTGAGAGTAGTGTTTTGTTAACCTTAATGGCTTCTCTCTCCTCATGCAAGGTCTACCTGAGTTTTTTCTGCTTATTAACATTGACTCTTACGTGCTCTTTCTACATGGTTTTAAACTTTCCAGTTATGTCCAAACTTACCGTATTTCATATATGTTGAAGACGTGTCCTGTGCTTTCTTTGTTATTAGTTAAACTAGTTTTAACCAGCTCCAAGGGCTCTGTTCCTTAATTGTCCAGTAATTGCCCAACCACCTGCACACTTGCTGCCTTTGTCCTTTTCTCACATTCATAATTTTGGGGGACCTGTGTCTTTCACAGACCTCCTTTGCATTGGACCATCATTTACAATCTTAGTCTTAGAAGGCATTAAATGTATTTGGTTAAACAGAATGTGGGGATTTCTGTTTGACTGGTTTTGTTTGTTTCTTTGTTTCTGTTTTATCATGAAGCAAGTTGCCTTCTCGACCGAGTTTAAGAGTAAGGCAACATCTCAGGAGAAAAAATAAAAAAAAACAAAGCAAAAACCCAGCCAGTTGATTGGGAAAAATCATTGTGTCATTCACAAAGATTGGCCTTCTTAGTTAAGAAGGGATAAAAAAGGAAAAAAGATTGCTGGTCTAATCTCGGATGATTGATTTTTAAACATCTTTTTTTTTTTTTTTTTCATTTGCATCCCTTTTGACTAAAAGTGTGTGACATCAGTGACTGTTGACTCCTTTTTTTCACTGATTCTCATATATGGTCACAGAAAAATCAATGGAAATTGATGTTGTGCTGAAGAAAAGTTGCTCCCTGCATATTCTATTCCGGTCTTGGGGATTAAAAATGTATACTTTATGGTACTTATTAGCATCTTCTATGTAGCTCTGCAACAATGTGATATGTTTTATTCCTACTTTCATTTTTTGGTTCCTCTCTATCACTTGAATCATGAGTTTTCATGGTCTTTGAATCCTTTGAACTATCTATTCTATATCTTGATTTTATTGCTTGCTCACCACTATTCTGGATTCATACATAGGAAATGAAGTCAGCAAATGGCCATAAAGCGATCTTTCTCAGAAGTACTGGATTACATTAAAGCAGATTAGATTAAAATAGACATTTCACACATTTCTTGTCGCTAAAATTCTTTATTAGAATTAGATGAGTCTGCTGATTAAGTGAAATACTCTTATAGCAATCTTAAAAAATATATGGCAGATTCATTACTCAATAATTTCCAAAAATTACCTGATTGATTATGAGTGACAAAATTTTTTGACATGACTGGACATCAGGATAGGCAAAAAAAGAAACCACTGCTTGCAAATTTTATAAGACACAAAGACCAACCAGGTGATCAATTCCTATTGAAAGTAAATGGCAATTGTAAGCATAAAATTGTTTATACCTCTAAAAATTTCTTTCATAAAGAAATTTGCCTCCAGTGATCAATCTTCACAAGTGTTTAGTGTAAAGGAACTATTTTTATCTTAATGAAATATGGATATAATACCTTGCCTTGGTGATTCCTTGCATGTTGACAATATTGAGTAATGATGGTCAAACTCTCTCATCAATTATTACAACATCTAATACAAATTCTTGGGAGATGGAAAACTAGATTGAGGGAACATAATCTCTTTGTCTCCTGTAGCTTTTCATTCCTAAATAAAGTAATAGTAGACACCTAGCATGGGTCAAATATTGAGTCTATTCCTTGTTTTTTAAAAAGCATGGTAGTAGTCGTATCACCTTTCCATTCATCAGCTTCATGATGGTAGCGATCATGAAGGACATGAAAGTCATAGGCTTACTTTGTTCTTGAATTCGAGGACCTGACATTCCATTTCCATTGAGATTAACTAATTATTAGTCCGAAGATTATCCAGGAGAGAGATATCCTCTCAATTCCTTCTGTCAAAGATGCTCCACTATGCATAAGGTGATTAAATATTAACTAGGCACATGTAAGCCTGATTTTATGACTTGGTGGCTAGAGTACTCTTCCAAAATGGAAGAGAAGTATAACCTCTTGGAATTCTAATCAGATTAGTGTTGTAATTAAGTATTGGGGAAGGGGAGGATGGAGAAGAAAATAAAAACAAAAATAAAAACAGAAACAAAACCAGAGGAGAATATATCTCTTCTAATTTCAAGGCACCTGCAGTATTAATATCTTCCAGGATTAGCCTCCACTACTGGCTATCAAATACATTGGTTCTCTGCATCCTATATGATATCTGGCAACTATCTTGTGGTATCTTGTGTTTCCCCAGAGTATGTAAAAATACACTAGTCTCCAAAGTTAAGGCAAGTGAACAAAGCTTCTAAGCAACAACTGAGCCAACTGAGCTTTCGGATTTACTTGTCTCAGCATAAAATATGCTTGGCCAGCTGAAGAGTTTTATATTTCCTAAAGGCTTTGTATGATTGCCCTACTGTAAGTGTCAAGCACTAATTAAAATGACGTGGAGTACCTGAGACATCTCCTCAACACTGGCAGATATGGTGTAGATTGTATGAAAACCTTTGGTCCTTGTGTCCAGCTTACATGGCAAGGCATTTGTAGTGAGAGGGCTGCAAAAGCAACTATTGTACGGTTTGCACTGCCATGTTTGACAGGGACAGTTCCAGCTAGCTCGAAGAGGGATCCAGAGCTGAGATTATCAGTGACATCGATATTAGTTCTGTGATAACATAAATAGGAAGGCATTTTAAACACTGCACAACAGCAAACTGTGAGAATGGAGTGAGTAAATATGAGGGAAACAGCTCTGCAGACACCAAGGTCAGTGAAGAAGAGGGAGGGAAGAGTAGACCTCCCCCTGCAGCCCCTGGCAAAGCCCATGACTATGCAAGTTTTTTCCCTGCAGCCCATGGTGGTCCATGGTGGAGCAGATCTCCATCTGCAAACCAAGGAGAGCTCCATGATGGAACAGGTGGAAGCGCCCTGAAGGAAGCTGCAGCCTGTGGAGAGGAGCACATGTAGGAGAATTTTTTCTGGCATGACTTGTGAGCTCCTGGGGCTTGCACTGGTTCAAGACTGCATTCTGGAGCAGGGACCCCATGCTGAAGCAGGAGAAGAATGTGAGGAGTAAGGAACAAAAGAGACAATCTGTGATGAACTGAGGAAGTCTGTAACTCCCATTCCTCATCTCCCTGAACAGTTCAAAGGGGAAGAGGCAGAAGAATCCAGACTGAAGCTGAGACTGAAAAACTGTGGGGGTTGGGAGAATCTGTATTTTTAGATTTGTTCTTACTTTCCTATTATTCTACTCTGTTCTTAATTGGCAGTAAAATAATTTTCCCCTAGTTATATCTATTTTGCCTGTGACAATAACTGCAGAGGGATCTCACTGTCCTTATCTATCCCATGAGCTTTTTGCTGTATTTTCTCTACTGTCTGGTTGAAGAGGGGGAGAACTGGTGGCCAGTCAAGGCACCATACTACTCTACACTAACAGGTAGATAACAAGATTCATAGCCCAGGATATCTCAAATTATATTAAATTGCTGTTTGAGACAGCAATTAGTAAGACTAAGCACTTGATAGCTACCACAGAAGATATCAAAAACTGTTCAGTTCCTGAAGTAATGAGGAGATAGTCAACTAGCTGGAACCAGGTATTCCCCTGTGCATGGACATGTTAGACCCTGTGGGACCCTGAGAAGACCATTGAACCCCCCAGCAACCCCTAAATGGAGGTGGCTTTATTTCAGGCTGTGGAGTGATGCAGATAAGTAATACAATACTGACACTGAGTAACAGGCTACAGTCTTTGTATGGCTTCTGGAAGGCCTTAGGAATGAGACTTGTCAGATTTTTTTGCCTCAAATTGTTTTAAAACCCAAGAACTTCATTTTTACGCAGCTAATTTTTAACTTTTTAGCTATGGTTAATCTGCTTGGGGTTTTTCTGTTTGTTTGGTTGGGTTTTGATTTATTTTTTGTTTTGCTTATGTTTTTATGACAGAACCATAGTTTTACATCCATGTGGTGGTGTAGTAGAGAGAAATACAGGTCTATTAGGACAGCAGAAGTCTTGAAAAACAGGAACAGAGAATACTTTAAAGGAGGAGTAGATGCAAGCCATGACAATGCCAGAGGCAAAGACTAGGAGTGGAGGTATTATGTCTTTAAACAGCTCACAAAGAGTCAGTAAAATAATCTCATTTCTAGAGTTGGATGAAACACATTTCAGGGATAACCAAGAAAACAAAGAACTGCTGCCTACTATAAAACTTTTTTTCCCCCTAAAACAGTACTAGTTTTATCTTTTCTGTTTGTTTTGTTGTTGTTGTTGTTGTTCTGTAACAATTGAATCTGAAGTAATAATATGTGTTTGGATGAACTATAAGGATTTCAGTCACACAAAAAATATGTTCTTGGGTTTTTTTCCTGCTTGTCCACAAGATTTTCAGTGTAAGGAGCTGATAGGTTGAACAAAACCAGTGGTGACTCATGGGCTGTCAACTGGCAGATAAAAGCCAAAAAAACACCCTAAGATATTGCATATGCCTTTAAAATTTCATACTTGTGAGCAAGTAAGTCAAAGCTTTTTTGACTTTAATGTAATCTTACCTCTAGACAGATTGCTAAGGTATACACTGTTTTCAGATACTTGCCATGTTTCATTCTGTATTATCACTGTCAAGAAAAAGAGCCAAAGTAATACCAGTTCTAATAGTGCTAGTGTTTATTTATTTATCCTGTTTTCTCTTATACAAAGTAGTTCAAAATACTAAAGCCACTAGTAATGTAATTGCTATTTGTGTGACTTGGAGAAAGCATGTCAATTATGGAGATCAATGAGCAATTTGTGATAAATTGATCCCCATGGTATCCCTGAAAATTGAATAACAGTAAATAAATTTTCCACTTGATTAGATCTTTAGATGCAGATGCTTGGCAGTGGTGGAAAGCTGCATACATTAGGAGGTGTGTTTGTAGTAGTAACATTAATAAATTCATACATATGTATGTATATATATATATATATATATATATATAAAACTTCTGCTTTCTCACCTTCTTTCACATCCTTCTAGCTATAATCTCCTCCACAAGACAGCACTGAAGTCAACAACCAAAGTCAGGTTAATGGACTCAATGAAAGTGCTGGACCTACCACTTCTTTAATTGTTGCAGCTTTTACTGCAACAGAGTGTGTTCATTACAATGATTCATAATGACTGTGGCATAAGATTTCAAAATTAATGCAGCACACTGCCCTGATATAACTGACTGGACACCCTTTTCCCCCATATCTATTCTGTAGAATAGATTCTGTTGTTTTACAAATGGAAATCATTATAAGTAATAAGCTCTTATAAAATCAAGACTTCCATCTTTTCAGGAGTGCCTAATTCTCATTTTCTACCAAAAAGGAAAACAAACAAACAAACAAACAAACAAACAAAAAAAAAAAACCCCTGAATGCTTTAAGAAAGTCTCAGAGTGTTACAGTTTCAAAGTTTTAAAAAGAAAGTGTACTCAAATATTCATCCTCAAGGACGTTGCATACATTCATTTTCTTATAAAATTACTAAGATTTTTCTTTCATAAAAAAACCTTCCAAACAACAATAAAAAAGCCCCACTAACACACACACAAAAAACCCCAAAACCACTCTGAAAAGACATTGAAGCCCAGAGAAATTGAAAAGTGAAGTGTGAATAGAGTGCTCTGTATGTAAATAATCCATTCAAATCATACTACAATGTCTTCCACCTAATAGGTACATTTTGTAGATTTTGGTTTACGTGTGGGTTCAGGTTTCGTTAAGAAGATCTCGAGAAAATACCCCTCTCATCTCAATATTTTTATATGATATAAAGACTTGAAGTACTTCTATTAATCTCGCCAGGGCAAGAATCTATCAAAGCTGTACAAAGTACTGGTTTTCTATTCAGCCCAAAGAAACATGCTTATTTTTATTATTTTGTGTGTTATGCATGGGATCATAAAACCCAACAGAATAATTGCTAATTTGCAACTAGCAGAATGAAACCCTTTAATACAACAAATTTGATGATAATCAAGATTTAGAAGTCTCAGAATCTATTATGTGTATATATAACATATGATATATATATCATATCATTATAATTGTGTTTGATTTGAAAATGTCTTTATCATGAAGCTAACCCTGATAATCTTTGTTGAGCATTTTCATGCAGGAAATACTTTGTCTCTTTTAAAATGAAAATGAAGAACAATTGAAGAATATAAATGAATTTTGAGAGTTACAAAATACAATGAAATGGAAAACAAAAGTTTATAGAATTTCCATGGTGCATAAATATATGAAATATTTCTTGTTTTGTGTTATGAGCATAAGACTGTCCTTCAAAGTCATATTGTGCACATTCTTCTGTCCATAATTTTTCTTCTGGCTTGCTTTTTAATTTTTTTTTCTTCCAGGAAATGGTTCAAGACTACTTGTTTATTATTTTGACAACTGATAATAAGATTGATGTATAGATGACATTACAGCATAATTTAACAATAAAAAACCATTCATTTTGCAGTGTTTCCTAATATTCAATTTTGTGGGCACAATAATTTTGGAGATTTCAGGACAGGTACTTTACTAAGGAGTTAATTTTCCTCATCATTTACATTTTTGGTTGCCATAACTCCACTACTTCAAAGTACTTTTAATAACAGAAAACTAGAGTGAACAGCCTTCATGTAGAGAAAGCAAAAGTTTATCTTTAAAAAACATAAATCACATTGTTGTGCTTTGTAAACGTCAAGATGTTTTACATACAGGTTATCATGGCTTAACATAAAAGCATCCTCCCTTTTCATGTAAGATCAGCTTAATTATGATGAATAAAGTCAACACAGTTAGGGTCTGAAGTCTACTGTGAAGCATACTGACTTACACACACCAACTGAAGAGCCCCACTTGCTCTTGGCCTTATGGATATCTGCCACTTCGCTGCCTTATGACTCACCTGCGCCTGTGCATCCATTCCTGACACCTGCTCACGCTGTCAGGTTATTTATGAGCCTACACAAAGTTTAAAGACCATTATGTGCACTTAATTGTACATAAAGCCTAATTCTAAGAAGAAGGTTTTAGAAAAGAAATTTTTCATTGTCCAAGTGGGACAGACACAGAATTTAATTCTGTCCCAGGAAGATTCTGAGGTTAAAGTATGACATTTTTATGCCTAGAAAAGCTATGTAAGGTTATTTTTAGTTCTTTTTATGACTCCCTCTGAGTCTTGTATGGCTTGACTGAAGATAACTAAGAGAGCCTGGATTTTCAAGTGGAAGGGTACAAAATTAGTCCCAATACTGTTTTTTAATTCTCTAACATAATTATTATGATTCAACATTTGAATTGTGGTTATCTGTAGAGTCCCTGGCCAGGGATTAGGCTGAACACATTTTAAGAAAAGACAGTCTTTCTTCCCCCAGTGACTAAAAAGTATTTTGCTTGCATTTAAGATGACCAATATAAATAATTTTTAATTTAGCAGTGTGTTAATAGTCTTATCACTCAGATTCATATAGGTCCTTTTATGGTATCGAATTGAAAAACACAGCTTGCAGCTAAAGATGGGAAGCTGCATTTGGTTACTTTTCATTTTCTCAGTGGTCTGTCTTCTTTGCTGTGGAGCATTTCATCACATCATGGACAAAAGAGTGGAGTCAGGCTTAAAATTTCATGTTATTTCTCCAAATTGATCATTATGCACTAACTATGTCGTGGTTTGACATTATGCCCTGCAGTGGATCTGTTGGAGAAGGCTGGAATTGGCTCTGTTCAGTACCAGACAGCCCCATACTCCCCTCACAGCAGCCAAACCCTTGTCATTTCTACTCAATGCAGGTAACATATTGATGATTTCTTTCTGGAAATTTTCCAAAAAACATGAAAACCACCTCTACACCATTGGCTTCTTGAAGTATTATTCTGTTGGTCCAGACAGTTTTCCCTTCACCTAGCAATGCTGTCTGCTCAGTCATCTGTCTACTTGGTTTTGGTCTCTGACTTTCCATCCTACTTCCCTTTCTCTTGAAGGTATCTTCAGTGCCTCTTTGCCTTCAGAAAAGAGAGAAAAATGGTGGAGATTATCAGCAAGGACAGGGAAGCCATGCACATTATTAAGGAATGAAACATGGTACTAAACTTCCTTGAGCACTGAATTTGGATTGTCTGTTGTATTGGTTGCAACAGCAAGCATATGGGAAAATATATTTAAAAAAGGGCAAAATGTTGTATAGCAGTGAGTTTCTTAAGAGGAAAAAAAAAAAAAAAGAGAAATGACCCTGCAAACCTCAAGGTCAGTGAGGGAGGGGAGGAGATACTACAGGCACCAAAGCAGAGTGTCCCCTGCAGCCCACGAAGGAGAACTGAAAATCATTAAAGTTAGAAAAGACCTCTATGATCAAGTCCAACCATTAACCCAACGCTGTTAGATCCACCATTAAACCATGTCCACAAACACCACATCTATAAATGTTTAATCACTTCCACAGATGGCAATTCCACTACTTCCCTGTGTAGCCTATTTCAATACTTGACCATCTTTTCTGTGAAGAAATTTTTCCTAATGTCCAATCTCAACTTCCCCTGGCACAACCTGGCTTCTTCAGTCTCACAGAATCACAGAATCATTAAGGTTAGAAAAGACGTCCAAGATCACTGAGTCCAAACTTTGACCAAACATTATCTCATCAACTACACCACGGCACTAAGTGCCACTTCCAGGCATTTCTTAAATACCTTGGGGATGGTGATTCCATTACCTCTCTGGGCAATCCATTCCAATGCTTGACTACACCTTCAGTGAAGAAATTCTTCCTGCTGACCTACATGAACCTCCCCAGTACATCTTGAGGTTATGATAAGGTCAGTCCTGGGCATTTTTTTCACCAGGCTAAACTACCCCAGCTCCCTCAGCTGATCCTTACAGGACTTGTGCTCCAGACTCTTCACCAGCTTCATTGTCCTTCTCTGGACAAGCTCCAGCACCTCAATGTTGCTGCTCAGAAATGAACACAGGACTGGAGGTCTGACCTCCAGTGCAGAGTACAGAGGAATTACTATATAAAGTTTCCAACTGTAAAAAAAGCTTTTGGACAAGAATCTTCTAATTAAATTGTATTCAGAATTTCCTATTAGATATTTTTTCTTGAAATGGTGTACCATAAACCTCTTCTGTCTTATTTAAAATGTGATGATTAAACATTATGGAAATATGCTTACTGCTATGCACAATTACCAACTATATTTGTTCTTTTTTATGCTTTTAACTTTACTTCATTTTCAGCTATTTAATTTAAAGTCTATTAATTTCCTTTTTATTTGATATGTTACTTGATTCACTTATTCTTTTTAAAGATTTTTTACCTCTGTCTACACACCTTCTCTGTCCTCTCACTCTAGCTCAACTTGTAGCACTGTAGGTTTTGCTTCTTCTTTCAATTATTCATCCCTTTCCTTTGCTTTCTCCCCCCAATTCCCACCAGCATTTCTCACCTTCTTCCCAACACTTTGTACTTATCCTTTGATCCTTTTACTACAAATATCTTGACTGCCCTTCTATTTTCCTACTTTTTTCTTCTTTCTCACTTCTGTTTGCAGTTGTATCACCGTCTTTTCACTTGTCCCATCTTATAATTCTGTCTTCTCATTTTCTTTCTTTTTTTTTAATTATTCATTTTGTGTAGCCAAGAATTGATGACATGAAAGGATTAAAGCTGAAGTGCATTGGATTTTAGGAGGCTTTTTGCAACCATCTGCTTTTCTGATAATTAATATGAAACTCTTTCCATCAGCTTTCCTGGTTCTATTTCATCTCTGAATTTAGTCTTTCTGTGGACTGTGTGAAAAGTAATTTAGACCTCTCCCTTCCTTTTTCACAACAAAAAGGGAGGGAGGGAGGGAAGGGAGGGAGGGAGGGAAGGAAAAAAGGATAGTGCTGAGAGCTTCATACTCTTATTTCAATGTAAGGAACCAGATTATTAACCTGGCAGAATTTAGGTATCCATAATGAAAGTAAAGTAAATCTCTCTCCTCACAATATAAATTTCATTCTTTTTATAATTTTATATTTTTTGAGAAAAAACATTTGATACAGTACCATATGAACTGCCCTGTTCTTGTGTTCTTTTATTCATTTTTAGCAGCTGGTAACTAATCTTCTTTGTGGATGTAAAATAAACAGGAGTTGCTTAGGGAGCAGTTCTGGAGGGCGAACATTTCTTTTTCCTACATATATACGTGCATGCCTTTAAGAGAGTCAAATGAAGAGAAATACATAGGAAGAGCAGAAAAACAGATAAGGGTGTAAGACTTGTATGAAACTGATTCCCTAATACATAATTTATAACATAGTCTATATTTTACAAAATTTTATTATCTGTAATTTGCTCCAATCCCTCATGCCAACTATAATCAAGTTTTATTTTATATTATAAAATATATAATCAAGTATATATTGATAAGAATGAAGTTATGCAACTTGAAGTGGTGGATCTGCCTTATGGATTGTACATTAGTAGCTATGAAAAACTGTAGAAGGTACTATGTGTAGAACTGAACAGACAAAATAAAAATATTTAATTTCAAATAGTAATTAAACAGACTTTTTATTGGAACTTGCTTATGATTACTTAAAAGTTCCTTGTTTGCTTGTCATTTCTTTAACTTCCAGCTGTCTGATTTCTATTTAAAAGAGTAATTACCAATAATAATACCCCAGAACAAGGTGGATTAAAATATCAAAACAGACTGAAGGGAAATCACATCAGGCAGGGTCTAGGAAAGCATCTTATAGCTGGATATCCAACTGTCCCTGAGAAATAGAGGAGATTTTCTCTGTTGCCTTGATTCTTCTGTAGCTTCTTGCTTCCCAAGAATGCCAAAGCTATAAAATACATAACTAAGCTCTATGGATTTCTAGGCATCACTTTTATAGGAATGCATATAAATTGCATATAGGAAAGATTAAAAAAATCCCAGATGTATAGATAAATAACATAATTTAAACTATTACACAGGATCTAATCCTACAAAACTAAAACTTCCAAAGAACTAGGAGCTGTATTATTTTCTGCCTTTTATTCTGAACATTTCTGTGTCACAGTGACAAGAAGGAGCAAAAACCTACTAAATCAAAAAAAAAAGCAGCATTCTGAATGAACTTTACACCCTCTTTGCCTAAATTAAAATGAATTAAGCTGTGAGCAGTGATGAAAAAGACTTTATTACTTTACTCCTTTTCATATTTTTCATAAAGAAGAAACAATGAAATCATAAGTTACATAACCATTTACAGAAACTACAAGTGACCCAATAAGCTGATGGTTAAGTAAATGTGGTAGATCCTCCATATTACTGCTTCATAAAAGTCAAAGCAATAGCAATAATAATGTAATATGATATTTAAAAGTAGCAAGGATTAGTTCCCTTAGACTTTCCCTGTGTTCTGGTGCACTTGGCTTTTCATTTTCTTGTGCTTTACTGCAGGGCTATTTGTCCTTGAAAGCATTCTTCCTGAATATAAAGGAAGTCCTTATCTAATCAACACTAGACTTGGAAATTTTCCAAATTGAGCGTTGCTTGCAGCACACTTGAGAGCAGATTTCCTTACTACATTATTTTGACTCTGGTATATTACTGGTAGTGTTGTGGAAAAAAACTGGTTTATCGACTACACAGGGCACCCAAAATGTGGCAGTCCTTACAAACTCCTCTACTACACCCCGATGACTGGATTCAAGAATAATTTCACTTGGAATTGTCCTAACAGATATTCACGGCACCCTGTATTGCAATTGAGTTTATCACAACTACTCTTTCTATACTATATATATCACAAATACTCTTTCTATACTATATACTTCAGTTGTTACTTGCCCAGGTCACCCACTTTCTGAAGCAGAACAGCCGAGAGTAAAATTGGTGAATAAGCAGCGCTGTTGCTGGAACTGATATTCTCATTGATGTATCTGGGCCAAACCAACAGGTTTTACAAACCTAGGCAACATTTCTGTGTTGAAAAGTCTGTGCAGCTGTGGGATTAACTTTTGAGTCCTTGAACCGCAGTGCTAGCACTCCCCGTGGGGAAGGTGAATCACTCAGATTCACAGGGATCATTCAGGAGTCCATTGCTTCCAGTCTCTGTGCACTGACCAACCTCTTCTCTGACAACAGATTACAAAAATAGTTCAGAGCATTCAAGGAATTTGTACCGTGTTGGGATTGCACTGTGCTCCCTTGCAGAACCTTGTTCAACCCTTCCTACTCTTTCTCAATGCATCATCTCCAACTTCACCCCAGCTGTGCCTGAACACCAGCAACAGACGCGTTCATGGTGTAGATCTAATATTTTAGAACAACTGATCATTTATTACTTTTCCTTCCATAAAGAACTCATTTTTTTATAAATCAGAACTACTTCTTTTCAGGCACCTCTAATCTGCAATTAGCAAACCCTGGAGGTTGCGAGTGGAAAAAAATTATGAGGAAGCTCCCTAACTGGTACCTATATCACTACCTGCTCTTCTACCCACTTCTTCCTTCTTGAGAGGCAAACCTCTCCAAGAAAAAACCAGAAGAGACTGATTATTCAAATATTCAAGTCTTTACTTATAACTGCTGAGGTTTACCCCAGAGAGCAACTCTGCATCACACAGTCACTCACTTGCTCGCTCGCTCGCTCGCTCGCTCTCATTCACTCTCTCACTCCATCCATGCTGAGATGTGGAAGATGACCAGAAAAATAAGAAAACTTGTGGGTTGAGATATGAACATTTTGATAATTTAGGTAAAATACAATAACAATAAAAATAATTGTGATGATAGTAAAAATTGTAATGAAAAGAAAAATAAATAAAAAATATAAATAAAAGCCAAGATAAACAAGGGATGCAAATAGAAAACAATTGCTGACCACCACCAAGTTGATGCCCAGACATGTTGTGGAACAGCAGCCCCACAACAAGTTTTCCCTGATTTGTATGCTGAGCAGGCAATATTGTTATGGAATATTCCTCAGGCCTTTTGGGCTCAGCTGTCCTGGCTGTGTCCCCTTCCAGTTTCTTGTGCACTTCCAGGCCTCCTGCTAGCAGGGCAGAGTGAGAAGCTGTAATGTCCTTGACTTAGGGCAAGCACTGCTCAACCACAACTAAAATATCAATGTGTTATCAACATAATTCTCATCCTAAATACAAAACACAGTGCAATAACAGATGCTAGGAAGAAAATTAAGTATCCCAGGAAAAAAAAAGGGTAATATTATAGGTCCCATGCATGAGGATGGCTCATAAACTGTTGTATTCCAGGCAAATTCCCTTCATATGTTTACCTCGTAAAGGCAGTCCCCCAGGGTGATCTGGCAGATCAGAATCATGGGAAACAGTGACAGAAGTTGTTTTGAGAATAAGTAACTTATTTTTTAGGTAGAGAAGTTCTTATTTCAGTAAGTCTTTTGCGGGTCCTCTCTGGAAATAATTCTTAAAAGTTTTTCTTTTTTTTATTTTGGAAATACTTGCTTTCATCTTTTGTTGTTGTTTTTGAAAGAAAAATTCGGGCTGGTCAAATAAATTGATATTTCCTAAAAAAAAAAAATCGGTGTAGTAATTTGTTTTCATTCAGAAACTTATGTGTGAGAAATTCTGATGAAAATTAATTCAAAATTTAAATATTCTTACAGAATACTGTTCTGCATTACTAATTTATCCCCAGTTTATTACCTAATTACCTTTAA
Source organism: Camarhynchus parvulus (assembly GCF_901933205.1). Classification (NCBI taxonomy): domain Eukaryota; kingdom Metazoa; phylum Chordata; class Aves; order Passeriformes; family Thraupidae; genus Camarhynchus; species Camarhynchus parvulus. The sequence goes on from NC_044571.1 coordinate 54,210,523, forward strand.
TATTCTGACATGTGTCCACAGAAATTTTGGAATTACTGTTGATTTTAATGCTTTATTTTGATTATTATCATATGGAAATATCTGTGTTGTTCCAGAAATGCACAGTCTAATTTTTTGTTACTGTTCACAGCACTTTTCTTTTGCTCCTAGCATGTAGGAGCAAAAGCAAAACATATGATGTTTCCTAGCATTATATATTTCCTAGGCACTTTGGAGAGAAAAGTAAACATACTGAATTCTAGTCTTACTGATTATGGGAGAAAAATCCTATAAAATATTCTTTCCACAACCAATTTCTCAATAACCCCAGTCAACACCTTCCAAAAATTTAATCTGGAGACACAGCTATGCTCAAAATATTGCTACAGTTCAAAGTGAAAATGCAGCTTAAATAGAACCATGAATTTTTGTTATCTGCTTTATTGTTTTAGAAGCATAGTATACCAAACTGTCTCATTAATACAGAAAATAAATTATTATAGAAAAAAAAATTTCATCATGATTATCCTTTTTCCTGTGTTATGCTTATCCTTCCTCTGTATCCTAAAGCTGGCTCTCTAGCCTGCCTCAAGCAGGGTGTGGTTGCTGACAAATTTACCCCACTTTGAGGTCTCCCCTCGAAGTGCTGTAATATGACATGATGTTCTCAAGGCTGGATAAGGGTTTCTCAAGGCTACTACTCTTCATTGGTAGCATTATCTGGGATTTATTTTCACATTTAATTTTGTATCACTCTCATTCCTTTTCATTCATTCCTAGCTGAAGTTTAGAAGCTGTTCAACAGCCTCTTCCAGCCTCATTGGCCACAAAAGTCTCTTGGGTTTTGCACAGAGACAATATTATGTGTGACACCTTCATCAAATGTGTTCCAAGGGCTGCTCTGATAGATTTTCACTGACCATTTTGAAGATGCACACAAACTTGCAGACATATTTATTTTGGCAATGGAAATCAACGCTAATACTCAGATATCCACAGACATACAGCATGCATTTCTGGGTGTCAGACTATTCTAGAAAACTTCTATGGAACTCTTTTTACTGTCAGTAATGGGGAGTAATATTTCCTTTCTTTGTCCTTCTAATTTTAAATTAAAAAAAAAGTTTTGATATAGGAATGACTTTGAGTTCAAGCAATCAAGGTTTTTATTTTTTAATTCAAACTGTTATTTGCCCAGCACCAAGAGGGAATGTTGGACGGAAGCCATTTCTTTCTTGTAACGGTCATGAGTCAGCAATAATGCTGATCCTTTTTCCATCATCCATGTTAAATTATGCTATGGTTTCCAAGAGATCTTTCCCAGCTTCTGGGAACTGCTAAGATTGCTCCAAGTCTTTTTCACAATGATTGTTCTTTATATAGGGTAGGATATGTAGTGACAGCAGGAAGACTGAAAGCACGTCCTGAGTGTCTGTGCTCATTTTTTAAAAGAAGACTTTTAGGCTTCTCAGATGCATGAAAAGTTGATCAAAACTATAGACTTTAGATTCTTTGTCTTAAAATTCAAAGAAAAACAAAAATGGCTGAATGGTTGTCATGGAAGAAATATGTAGCAAAATTGATAAGTTGTACAAATATGTGGTTTTCCCCTCATAAAATATGTTGCTGTGTTCCAAGTTAAATTAACCATCCCATTCACTCTGAGACAAAAATATAATTACTGTAGACTGTCTGAATTTGCTTAGGGATTGCCTTCAGCCACTATCCAGAGTTCTGAGTGATATAATGTGTGCTGTTTGTGGTCTGAATGTTAGTATCCACCTAAAGAAATCTTTGTTGATCAGACTTGCAGACACCTTGCAAATTTTGGTAACAAATGAACTTGCTTATGCTGCTTTCCCAGTACATGTTCTGGCTGCCCCAGCTTGGTTGCAAGGTTTAGTTTTAAACAAGAAGTAAGAGTCTCTCTAGTAATTTGCTACACTCCATAACACATTGTTTGGCATCTGTTACCTTCCCACATTATTAAAGCAGGTTGTTGTACATTACCCCAGCTTAAATAAATATGTCACATTACAAAGAAAAATGTGTACTTAGATTGAAACAGTAAAGCTATGTTTGCTATAGAATTACAAAATATAGTCCTAAAGTGTTGTGGGAAAAAAGCATCCACATGGTGGGGCCACTCTGGGGATGAATAGAAGTCTTTCCTTACATTATCATCATCATGTGAAAGTAATGAAGGCACTCTTGAGGGACCTCATTGGAAGTGATATTTTTTCTCTCATTGCTAGTGTGAGTAACTTGAAAACTACGTTATAAAACAGAGACTCAACCCATTCATATACATTTCGGGTTAAAGCAATCCAGAAAGCAGGAACAGCTGTGACTTTAATCACATAAGAAATAAACCCTTCCATTATACCCTGCTGAATGCAGAGGCAGAGTGCAATAACTAAGCACCAAGAGGCAAGAGGCAATCAGTGGGATAATTGTTTCCTTTTATTGTTAGATTATATTCTGATTTCTGTTCAAGTAATGTTCATTTGTTAAAAATCATTATTGACTTAGATGAGATTCATCAGCAAAATTCAGTGAGTATTTTAAGGCATTTAAAGGTTAACGTCTTATTCTTCAAGACATTTTTGAAACCTATCTTGTCTTTTAGCACTTTACACATTAATTTAGTAATTTGCCATACGCAAATTTGCATTTTGTCAGTTATAATATATGAGCAGAAAAATTGCTTAGGTCTATAATAAGTTCTGCAGATTTCCTATTCTCCACAAACTTTTCATTCTAAAGTTATCCAAAGGGAAGTGAAATACTTACCTTTACCAAGCCCATATGGAAAAATATTTTAATTTTTACAGATATGAAAGGCTTGCTACACTTAGTGATGGCTTATACATAAGTAAAAATTCTGTTTTGAGGACCATAGCCATAAGTGACAAAATTTCTCTGTGTAAAACAGAAAAAAAAATAAAATACCTTTGAAATAACACATCATAATGGAAGCTGAGTTTGCAGGGATGACAGAGAATTGAAAAGGAAATAGTAGTGCTAGGAGGGAGCTTTATTTTATAACTCACCACAACATTTACCAACTTGTATTGCATTTTTTTTTCTAGTACAGACCTCTAAAATACTTGGCTTCTGTAATTGCACATATGTCAAGCCTTAAAAGTTAAGAGAGGAAGGGATAGAGACATAGGCAGAGGCATTCATACCAACCAGCTTTAGATTGCTGTATCTGAGTTAGTTATCTTGGGCCTTTGATACAGATATGTTTTCTTCATAAATCTGTCTTCAATGCAATGGTAATATTAAAGTTAGGTACCACAGGTTTGAACTCATTCTAAAGCATTTGCAGATGTCTTAATTAGGTGACCCAAACTGACTACTAAAGCAGTTATTTCTTTCCATTTATGGTAACTGAGCCCATGAAATCTAATTTCGGTAAATGCTAGGAAGAGATTTTCTTATGTAGTCCTTTATGTCTCAGTGCAAATTTCAAAGTATACATTTTACTGGAAAGTGAGATTAGAATGATAAGAAATCACACAAATGGATAAAATTTATTTGTCTTCAAAGTGCAAGTAAATGCCATCTCAGAACTTTTACATGAATTAAGCCTGTTCTGTTACTCAACAGAATTTAAATTTTAAGTAAGATGATGGACAAAATGATTTCTGGAAGTTTCTTCCGTCTGAGAAAGTCTATTACATGTTTTTTAATGAGTTTTATACCTTGCAAAATAATTGATGATGCCTATTTCAAATGTATGAATTAACAATAAAACCTCAAAGTGGCTTAACCATCAACATATAGCAATGGTTTAAAAATAATCAGAAGATCCATCAACTAAAAAAGGTTCATGACATTTTCTCAGGCTTCACAGTCTTTTGACAAGCTGCTGAAGGTTTCTGATCTATGACGGGTCTGCAAGACAAACTCTGGGCAGCTGTGCCAGGAAAAACAAATCAACAGAGTTTATGTTGTGAAAACCCTGGGAAGACTGGTTCTGACAAGGCTGAGTAATAGGTGTTTCAAGGAACAGAAGCCAATGATGTCTGAAAAAAGGAGGAGAGACTATAGTAGAGCACATAATGGGAACACACATGCTTGGGTAAGAGTCACTGAATATGTTTTCAAACAGCTGAGGTATGCATGCCTGCTACTGAGCAAGAATGTCTTCCAGTGTGCTGAGCAACAAATATTTTTAGGGAATATTTTTACCTGATTTATCTTAGAATGAAATTAATTGCTCCCTGCACTTAAGTGTAAAACAGGTCTGGCATGAGTAATTTGTGTATGTATGCCTTTCTTATATCTGTTTAATTTTGGCAACATTTTGGTCCAAGTCATCCGTTTCCTTGTTTACTAAAGTATGAAGAAAGAATTTCTATGAGTATAACAAGACCAAGAAGACATATTTGAAGTAAACTTTACCCATATATGATTTAGCAAGTCTTGTACATCAAAGAACATAACATCCTCAGAAGACGTCCTTCAAAAATATTTATTGAGTACATAAATTTCGCATATCAGCATAGCTGATGTCCAGACAGTTTTCTGATACTATTTTCAAAAACTGGGGAAAGGCTTTGGGGTGTTGGTGGATGTGAGACTCCACATGAGACAGCAGTGTGTGGTCGTAGCCTAGAAAGCCAAACATGTCCTGGACTGCATAAAAAGGAGTGCAGCCAGCAGAGTGAGGGAGGTGGAACCAGCCTATGTCCAGCTCAAATTCTCAGCTCAAAAAAGACATGGACCTGTTGGAGCATGTAAAGAGGAGAGCAATGAGTATGATTAGAGGGCTGGAACACCTCTTTTTATGAAGACAGAGTGAGAGAATTGGGACTATTAGCCTGTAAAAGAGAAGGATCCAGGGAGATATAATAGCAGCTTTCTAGTACCTAAGGGGGCCTATAAAAAAGCTGGAGAGATTTCTAAGGGATGTCTCAGAGAGTAGGAGAGAGCAGCACAGCAGTACAGCTGGAATGTTCTCTTTCTTGTAAATTTCTTCAGTAAGTTTGAAGCAACATAAGACTTTTCATTAAAAACTACCATTCTGAAGTAAATTGAGTCAGACACAGAAAAGAAGAATGATGAATGGCTTTTTACTGAAGAAGATATTTACTGAATGCCTGTTTACTGAAGAAGAAATGGAAAAACTCTCTGTCCTTTCTACCTTTCAGTCACCAAAAATCTGTTGTAGCATCACAGGAGCCTCATGCTAGAATCAAATCAGCTGTCTTCCAAAAGATATGACCGACCCCAGCATTTTAAAGTCAGCAAGTCTTCACTGATCCCAAGTGAAATACCCAGATTTATGAAAGATGAGATTTTTCAGATGTTAACCATTTCACCCAGGAAATGGTGAAAAATTTAGCAAATTCTAGTACACATGACAACTGCTCAGAATATTATTTTTGCTATGAATGTCTATGTGGAAGTTTAGTCAAACTACTTTTAGTTTTCTAAGGAGTTTTCCTCTTCAAGCCTCTGTATGAAATGCATGAAACAAACTGTTAATGGCATATCTATGACAGGATCTTAAGGCTCTTCGCCAAACTCCATAATTCAACTGAGAAAACCGATCTTCCTTCTGTGTAGACAGCACTGTGACTATGAAGGATCAGATGTGAGGTTTTTCCCTCATAAAATATGAGGGAATAATCAGTCATATTTTTTTTCTGATATAAAAATGATGTATCAAGTTCAAGAGTATATTTAACATATAGAAACTGATTCAGTTAGGAAAATAGTGAATCTGTTGATACTTTCAAGACAGTTTCCATGATGGAGGAAGGGAAACAGCTATATAGAGGCTGTTATTCACCATTCTTGCATATAGAAGTAGTGGAATATTTTAGATGTAAAGAATCTTGCTAAACTCAGGTATCTACAACATAGAAATCTAGAGGTAGACTAGACCCTTTAAGGGGATATCTTCAAGATTAATGGAATGAAATATGTACCCACAGTGGGCAGTTCATATATTCTAATTTAGAACACTCCTCAGGCTGAACACTGCTCCAAAAATGCCTGATTTTTCTCCACTAATTACAAAAAGAAATAACACCTGGAAATATGTACTAAGGCTGGGTTATTTTTTAAAAAGACAGAATGTTCCAAATCTTGAGTTAAAAATTTTTCTTTGGGAAAAAGAAATCCATAGTTCATAAATGAGGTTCCACTTTACTGTCAGTAACTAAGGGATAAAAAAAAATTACAAATGATCATTCAAATTCATTGGTTAGAAAGAAATTCAATACATTTAATTTTAGATAGCAATTAAAGGAGAAGTAACTATGGCTAATTAAAGTATGCACAAAAGGAATCACATACTAAACTTTACAGTAACTCTATCCAGCTTACATTTCAATCTTTTAATCATACACTGAGGTATTTTTCAGAATAATTAAAACACAACATCACACTTGCTCTTCAGCCAAGACAGATTTTATTATGGCAGATCTATTAGTCTAGGAAGCTAGCTAGAAAGGTCTAGACTAATTCTATTAATATTCATAATTTACATTCTTGCTTTCTCTTACTACTTATAGTCTTTTTTAAAATTTCCTGGTTTTCCTGTGAGGATAGCCAGTAAGTAATCTCTTTGTAGTTTATTGAGCAAATGCTTCTCAGTTTCAGCTCAGGTATTACTTTCATTTTCTTATGGCTGGATTGAATTTTTTACATACATGCCATTTCATTGGAACAAGGAAACACTATTTCTTCCTATTTCTGGTACTTGACATAATGTCAGAAGCTTACCATAAAAATAAAAAATGGCTATCTATCATCAACTTTTTCTCTCAAGTACTTATTCCATGTTTCATCTAAAGACAATTCTGCCACAGAAAATACTCTCCTTGTTACCGTTCAGAGGCTGCCTATGTAAACAAACAGTTTTTCTTTGATTTTACAGTTCATGTAGAGCAAAACTGCAAAATTCCTGTGGAGAGGAGCTGATAGGCTTGCCTCTGAAGAATAGCATGCATCTAGCAGCATCTCTCTGTCTGTTAGCCGGTTTAACTGTGTATGGTTAACTGTCTATGTTTAAGACATCCTTCTGGGTGACTTTCCATAAATATTCCATCCTTTCCTATACCTAGATTTGACTCATCCTAGATAGCATTAGCTGAATGGACTTATATACCAGAAGATTTCACCTAAAGTGAGTAATATTCTCAGAAGTTGTCCCTGAACCATTTAAGTCCTTTATAAATGTGAACAGGATTTCTTCCCTTGTGAACTTCTGCTTTATTTAGGTACAGTGTCAGAATCCATATAACCTGAGTCACTGCAATTATAGCTGGATGATGATTCTTGGCACTGCATGAAAAATTTCTAGCTTTGCTTGGAAAATTAAGATCCAAAATATCTGATGTTTTGGAGAAAAGTCAAGATTCTTTCTTTTGTAAAATAGCCCTTGTTGTAGCTGGAATTAAAGAAAATGTTTATTAAGCTCCAGACATATGGCACACATTAGAAAACTACTAGGAGGGAGCTCCAATTGGTAGGTTAATATTCTAGCATGATAGATTAATCAATGTAAACCACATAGCTCAGTTGAAACCGCTGTTCCAAATTACCAATTTCATCTTCATCCAGCAGAGAAAATGCCAACCTTTCTCTCTGCAGTAAAATCTTCTTGTTATAACAGTGAAGCAACTCCAGAGTTCCTGTTATTGTGAAACATCTGGTAACTACAAGATGTAGCTCCTGTGAGATAATCACATACCTGTAAAATTAGAAGAACTTACTGAACTTTGTTGTATTTCATGTTTTGTAATACCCCTGAGTGTGGTAGGCTCATAATTCCGTAATCACTTTACCTCTGCACCAGAAATGAAACCACAGATGTTACGCTTTGCTATAATGGCCGCCGCTTAACATAAATAAATGATCAGAATAACAGTATTGTTCGTATATAAAATATGTACACCATAATAAATAGCATGGGACTAAAAGTTGCTGGGAACACACTAAAATAGGTGCAGAAGGCCTCATTACGGACATCATTAAAAATAGATCAAGAGATAGAAAAGTAATTGTGAAATTTGTTCTTTTTTTAATGTTATTATTTTTTTCTGTTAGAACATTTTCTTCTCAAAACAATATTGTGGTTTGGAACAACTTTGTATCTGTAGGAAGAGTTTTTGGATCTTTTGGAAGAGACTTTTTCTTCAGCAACCTAGAAAAAATAAACGAAAGTAAAAAAGATTGCATTTTGTTAACACAGCTAAAAGAAACGGGTGTCTAACTAAAACAGATTTACCTAAATAAAATGAAAAAAAAAGAGGGAAATAAATTTTTAATCCTTTGCTTTCCTTTTGTTTTTCCATTACCTTTAAAACTAACTAAAAATGAAAAAGTATTTATTTTGACAAAATCATCTCATCAGATTGAAAAAAAATCCCCAAAGAATTAAAGTAGTCACTTTTGATAACTGACCACTATGTACCTTTTCATCTGATCTAAAGAACTGCTAGAAAAATTACTGAGTCATGGAATATCAGATTCCACAAAGAAATAAACTGGTGCTGCAAACATATACAATAACTCACTTATTAGGAAAAAACGTATTTTTAGATACTTATCACTTTATATTAACAATAAGAAAGTTGGAATTATTTGTTTCTTAAAAAAGAAGCATGAACACAAATGAAGAAGAAATGACAATTTTGGACCCAATCGTACAGGAATGATTGGCAGCACTAAGGTAAAGCAGAAGTATTCTTGGCAGGAAATGTTAAATATTTCAAGGGCAGTTTCTCCAGGGATAGTTCTGCACCATCACTTACCGCTTCTAATGCATATTTCAGAAAACACAAAATGTATCAAAAGGATTTACACTTTATTCTTACAGAATCCATCATACTGAATCATATGATAACAGAATGAGATATTTTTTAAGCCATGTTGACAAAAATGGTACATTCTTATGTTAAAAAAACAGCTAACATAGGTCTATTGTAATACCACCTCATGGCCTGTGCTGCTTTTCTTTATCCTGAAATTTGCAGAGACACTTCCCCTCTTCTAATGCTATAATTTTGATTTTATACCATTTAACAATGATTTCATACTTATGAACAAAAAGATAACCTATGGTCACTCAGGCCTCTTAGTACAATTATATTCATTCTCTAATGTACAGTCAATCAAACATTAGCAACAGTGATTTATTTGTATTATTAAATAAAGTGGTTTATTGGCAGCAGTTTTGCACATGCCAGCAAGAAGCCTGGCACCACAGCTCATGTGAATGGCAAATACACTTTAGGACCAAAATTAACTGTGCCTCTGCAGCCGTCTTCGGTGCAGGGGATATTTCCACCAGCTAAAAAGCTTTGGAGATGAAATTTTAATGCCTGATTCGAGCATTCAGCAAAAAAAACACAAGCAAAAAACCCCCAACAACATATTCTGCCGTCTCTACCCCTTCCCCTAACAAAAAAAAAAGCCCAAACCAAAACAAATTGAGAAAGCCCCAAAAGAAAACCAAAACAGCAACAGTCCTCACTCCATCAACTTTCTGTGTTGGTTTGGTAGGGACATTTCTAAAACTCATTGCATTTGTAGTTCACAGTAGTGGCACATTCAGCACACAGGAAAAGGACAAGTTATTATTATTATTTCTACCTCCCTTGCCCTCCTTCTATACACACCTTGGAAACAAGTGTCTGTTTGTAATGATGTGAAGGGAAGGCTACCATTAGCACAAATTTTAACAAGTCAGAACTTCCCCTGTGTCTGTAAAGCCTGTTACTGTGCAGTACTGAACCCAACAGAAGAAAACTTCATAAAGTAAGAACTTTATACTTCTTACAGAAATACACTTTTTTTCCTTTTTTTTTTTGTTTTTCTGGCACAGTGCGAGAATTATGTATGTATGGAAGTAATGGAGATTCATCTGGTGAGCTTAATGGGCAATATGTTACTTTTTGCAATAGTACTTTTATACCATATGGCACACTCAAGTGCTGCAGTCTCCTCAGGTGGAGGGTTTCGATAGTCCCATGTATCAGAAGTGTCAGGAACTCTCAAGTGCTTGTTGATCAATGACACTACTCTACTATTTTTTATTAAGGTGGTAAATCGTAAATGAGGTATAATCTTACTCTGCACAAGTCTGGGGTAAATGTCTTCAGAAAATGCAAAGTATGAGAATATACATTTCTGGTGGGCAGGCACATGGCTGCATGGCGAGAACACAGCAAAACACAGTGTCCTCTGCTTTTGCTGAGTTGCTAACTTTTGGTAGAACCAATGCTGCCCCAGAGAGCAAGTTCCTGTTCAACTATATAACCACATAATTTCCAGCTGTGGGATATGTGAAGAGATATTCCTAAACACGGAATGTGACTGCAAGCAAGTCTGTGGGAGGGGCGACCAGATGTATGAACTGCTGTCCTTGGTGGCTGAGGCAGGGGATGAGGTGAGAGTCTGAGGAATACTTTGGAGCCATATCCTGATATCTATGATGCACAGAAGCCAACTCAGTGTGGCATTGCAGAGGCAGGTCTTGAACCTGGTTTGTGCCAGGACCAAGGCAACATCACAAGGGATAAGGACAAGAGGTAAAAGATTGTAGAATGAAGCAGTAAGAGAAACCCCTCCTTGTCCTCTAATTAACCCTCTGATATAGCTTTAAAAATATGTACAAGAGCCTGGGTACAATTGTTCAAATACAAAACGAGGAACCTGAGTAAACAATCTCAGAGGATGGAGAGACCAACCCTACAATAAGACCAACAAACAATGACAGTTGTGATCATTGGTGATTCCCTCCTGTGTGGAAAGGAAGTAAAGAAAACATTTTGTAACACTGGGGGTTTATTTTATTTTTTGTTTGTGTGTGGAGGGGTTGGTATTGATTTTCTCATTTTTCATTTTCTCTTCAAATTTCCTGATACTCCTTCTTAGTATAACTATATACATACTTGTTATGGCTACTATGATGTACAGTGTCTCAAATTAAATGTAGCTGAGAGAAAACAATGATTTAATATATTTTTCCTTTTCCTTTTTTTAGTTTCATAACTAAAATCAACCAATCAAAGAACTTAAAAAAACAAAAAAATCCCCAGCCACATCAACTTGCAAATTTTAAGTCTGCTAAGTACATTTTACAACATAACAGCCACATTATAATGCTTCTGATTTTCCACTACTGTCACTGCTTTATTTCCTCACATACAGTTACCTATTTTAGCATGACTTATTAGAAACTCTATTAAAAAATAGAATAAACATATAGCTCAAACAGATATTTTCCTAACTTCAGTATATTCTACCTGAACCCATTGGCTAGCTTTTTATTTCAGAGCATTTTTTAGCTATAGTATTCCTTTTTATTGTAGTGAATAAGACCTTATAATAAGCATACAATAATTGTTTACAATTTTCTGTCTACTTTCTTTAACTTTGACAATAATTCTTGTATAATCCTGGGAAAAACAGTTGAAATTCTTATTTCAGTTACTTGAGAGACTGCAGTGAAGACTCAGGAATCATGAATACAGGAATACACATGCTGATAATGCCCAAAGGTCTTGTAGCTTTTTTATGTGAACAGGCTTCCATTTCATATTCTGACTTCATGAAAGCATTAATATTCAGGCTTGTGGTTGACCAAATTTCAGAACACTATGAAGTTTATTTCAAAGGCAAATTCCAACAACACAGTATTTTACAAGGAATACTGTGAATTTCTGCTTTACAGCAGCCCTGTCCAGCCTGGTGTTCATCTGCTGCACTGTTTGGCCCGCAGATTCAATCACAGACAAGAACTCAGAAGGAGCAAGACCTCTGATTTGGTCACTTAAAGTGTGATACATTAAGTTTGTTGCTGATAAGCAGCCTTTTCCAGGTGGACACACAATGGTCAGGATTTCCTAGCATCTTAGAATGATACTGATTTCAGTACCTGTAAGGTAATGGTGAAGAAAAAACAAGAGTATTTTGTAAACAAAATACTCCATTTTTTGCTATCGTCAGGAAAATGCCTAAGAAACTTACACTGAAAAAAAATATGAAGGACCAAAAGATCAGTACAAACATACTCTGGAGTGAAAAACTTAAATTAATTAATTTCTAAGTATTATTTTATTTTTCTTAAAAACCTTTATGAACACAGAGAGCATGGATTCCACAGTGAATATAGATAAAAAAGATCAGAAAAAAATTTAAGGTATCTACAGGAAAGATTTTATAAATTCTTTTCTTCATTTAAGAATTTTTCTACCAGAGTGACCAAATCTCATCACATTCAGTGAGTCTTAATTTTATCCAATACTTAAAAAACATAATTGTATGAGCAACTCTTATAACACATTAATGAAGAGAAGATCTGAGTATCTTCTGCTCCTCCTACTTGGTGTACAATACCATTCTTCACCAAAGCAGAAGGTTAGGGGAGGTCCTCACAGTCCTGAATCATTATTGACAGCATTTCCATACACAGGCAACCTAAATTATAAGTAAAAAGAAATTAAGTTTAGGGGAATATAATTAATAAAATTAAGGAGAAAACATAAAATGGAGGGTAACATGAAAATGTAGTTGAATGGAAACTGAGAAGAGACATACAAGAACACCAGAGTAGAACTGGTGATATAGAGAAAAGAAATTGAAAAATAGGAAAAAAATCCTGGAAATAACCCAACCTAGAAACAACAAGTACATAAGTAGCGTCTGATTTGAGAAATGCTTCAATTGTTTCTATGAATCAAGTGAGATGTTTGAATTTTTAGAGTGATTTATCATAACCATTTAAATTTTTTTTCTTCATTACATTTCCACTTCAATAAGTGGAAACTCAATTATTTCAAATACTTTTATCTTATTATAAAGGAGGGATATGAAAACCTTTTCTGTTTTTCAGATCTGTTTTTACAGATTAGAATACAATTAGCTTGTTTTTCCCCTAGTACTTCTGTTAACTAAATGTACTACACTATTAATTTTTCCTTCTCAGTTTCCTCTTGCTCTATTTCATTCACAAATGACCAAACTGAAAAAATCTCAGAACTTTTCTTTACTTCTCTTAATTCTCATGAAACTTGGTCCAGAACTTCTTACCTTACTTTGGTCTTATACTGAAATTTTAGCCATATGTTAACAATAACTTCAGTTAAATATTAGAATCTTTCCCACATTAGGCTACAACATTTCTTGTTTTAAAGAGGACAGTGAGAAAACCCCAATATAATGTCATTGACTCTCTTTTAAGGTAGATGCACCAGGCAGACATGAAAAATTGCTTTCAGGAACTTCCCATACCCAGTACTTACATAGGGGTCTTAAAAAATATCCATAGTGAAGATTTAGGGGATTTTTGATGTCCCACAATATCCCAAACATCTTCACAGACCTTACAAATATGGAAGCAGGTTTAAGGGAATCACACACATTTCTGAAGGAATAACTGAATAGCAGCTGGGGTACAAAGCACCTATCAATACACACGTATCTGTGGGAATTTAAGTGAATCCGAGGGATCTAGATAACTACTACAGATTGGATGCTTGACTCTTCAGAAATTAAGCAAATCAGATTTATTATGTACTTTTGGGCATCTCTAGTGATACCTTGACATATGAACCCAATCTAAGTTATCATTATAGCAAATAGAAATCTGAGATTTATTTCACTGATGCCATTTAGGACCTTTAGAATATCTTAATTGACTTCAAGTTGCTACAGCAGTAAAATTGAGATCTCTCATACGTTTTGTGTCATCTTTCTCAGTCGCTTATAGAGAGGTCCAGTTCGGCACCTCAATAACATTCCACACTGATTCGCATATTCCATGTTTCAGGCACTTTCCAGCCTACAAAATATATTTGATATCTGAAGATTATGTCATTACCTTTGTCAAACCACTTTTGACACAATTTTTGAGGCAACTTTTAAAACCACCCTGACAGCCTTGGATGAGTCATTTTTTTAAATCAATTTCCTTACAATATTCTTTTTTGCCTCATTCCATCAGAGGACAATGACCTAGTTAATTGCCTGTAGCCCGGCGATAAACATCATAATAAAGGCATATCTGCAAAGATTGTAATGGTTTATTATAAACACTACAATGTTAATTACATGCATCCTAATAAGTCCCCTATTATTAACATAATATGTTTAAAGCCTTACCTTATGGGTAAGTAATATGAAGTTAAAGAATGCTGAGAACTCTTATCCTGCACTTATACATGCTGGATTTGGCTATTTCAGCCACTTAACTCATATAACACTTCACTGATGTGTTAGGCAGGAGAAAGTGAGGCAGGCAGGACAGTTGCTTCATAGATTCACCTGTAGCACCCAAGCAAAAAGAGCAGGGGCAGGGCTGGTGATAACCAAAGTCAGCTAAGAATCCTGTCATCACTGGGCAGTGTGTTGGTGAGAAGTCAGGTCAGGCTCAACAAGATGCTAGGTCTGGCAAGACATATCTAGAGGACAGGACTCCCCAAGCAAGGAGTCAGTGGGTAAAAACTCTAGTTGTGATTTCTCATGGCTCCCCTCCCAGCAGTGTGGTTTAGTTGCACCATACCAGAGATGACCTGGAACACTATTACAGAACATTATGGACAGCCGCTGAAAAGCAGCTCTGCACAGAAGAACTAGCAGAGTGTCCTAGTAGCCAAGAATGCAAATGATATCCTGGGGTGTGTTAGGAAGAGCACTGCCAGCAGCTCAAGGAAAGTGATTCCACCCCTCTACTCAGAGCTGGTGAGGTCACATCTGGAGTGCTGTGCCCAGTTCTGGGCTCCTAGGTACAGATATGGAGCTCCTGGAACAAACAGGTCCAGTGGAGGGCAACAAAGTTGATTAAGGGTCCGGGGCATCTTTTTAATGAGGAGGAAATGACAGAGTTGGAACTCTTCAGCCTCAGAAAGAGATGACTGAGAGGGAACCTCATCAATGTCTACCAGTATCTGAAAGGAGGAAGTCCAGAGGATGGAGTCAGGCTCTTTGTGGAAGTGCCAAGCAATAGGATAAGAGCCAATAGGCAGAAAATTATGGCCAGGAAGTTCCACCTGAGCATGAGGAAGAACTTTTTTACTGTCCATGTGACCACACACTGGAACAGATCTTCAAGAGAGGTTGTGGAGTGTCCCTCACAGGAGGCAGTTGAGAGCCATCTGGACACAATCCTGTGCCATGTGCTCTAGAATGACCCTGCTTGAGCAGGGAGGTTGGACCAGATGATCCATTCTGTTTCCTTCCAACCTGACCTATACTGTGATTTTGTGATGTAAACAAGATGCGATCAGAAGATTATTTGTTCTAATATTGACACAAAAAAATAATAATTTTACAAATTATCATATCTGAACATTTTAACTTTTAAATCCCATCCTTTTTGCCCCTGATTACATTAATAATACTGATAAAATTTTTCTCTATGGTCACAATGGGTGGATCAAACTAAGCCATAATGGCCATGGGGGAGAGACCGAAGACTATAGATACCCTGTTTCTTTGTTTATACAGGTCAGAAACCTGGCAGAGTATGCTGCGATACCTCCATATCTTGTACGCAAAATAACCTTTTTCTGAAATAAGGGCCTAGGAGAGAAAAGGAGAAGAGATGAAAGTTTTGACAAGTGCATGGTTTAGGAACAGTTTCAGCGTATATGTGCATTGAAGTGAAGGTCTTATATCCTCAATTAATGATTACATTCAGTCTAGGCTTATAGTCCATAGTGATTGACAGTTTTGGCTGCAGATGCTTGTCATCTGTTTTGTTTCTCTCCCTCCCCTCTCAATTTTTTCTACTTTTTTATTTCCCTTCGTTTCCTTCATCCATTCCAGATGTTCCTCCATCTTCAGGGTTTTTTTTCCTTTCTCCTCCAGTGCTTGAAACATTCGTTCTAAGATGGTGACCACTTAGTTTCCCTCACTTGTTTCAAATATAGTATCCAAAAGTCATTTGAGATGACAAAGAAAATTATGCAAGATTATTTTATTGTCCACAGGATAAGCAGATTAATCTATTTACATGGTTGTTTCCTTATGAGGAGAAGCACTGTGTCTTACTCTGGAATTGAATATTCTTTTCTTAGTTTTAGAACAGAGATGTCTCTGAAATCTGGAACTTTTGTCTTCAGAGTACAGATAACCTGTTGTGGACGAGATGTTACTGTAATAGTTGTGAGGTATGTAACCAATATAATTGCAGTTGTAGTAATAATTTTTTGATGAATGCTTGGCTTTTACTGTGTATATGTAATGAATAATAGATTATAACTTAATAAGGTCTCAATGTAACACATATTTATATATATGCACCAACTATATATGGCTTAGCCTTGTGATGGTATAAACCACAGTATTCCCAGATTAAATTCCTGTTGAACACAGATAAATATATGTATTTATGTTTAATTTATACACTTAATTTCTGAGAATGGCATTTCACATCAGTTCCTGCTTATTACCATGTCAATTGCAGAAAAACTGTGTCAGAAAATATAATACTACAGAAAATCTAGTTAAAATTGCAAAATTCAAGAAGTTATTCCTTCAGGATAATCAAACATATACACAGATCAATCTTATTTAAAGATGCCAGAAAAATTAATCTCTCTCTGCCATGAATCTTAAGACCCTAGTGAGATATGATTATGTTTTTTCTTGTATGAGTATTCCTGAATATTTTGAAGATGGATACAGCAGATTATAGAAAATCTCTTACTGAAAACCAGTACAAGTGATGTCACATGGGATGTCTGTTGTAACATGCTCCACTCCTCTCATTCACAATGTCAATGTTCTTTTACTTTTTAAAAGTATCAATCTTTTTCTAGGACTGTAGTCCTGTCTTAACTAAAGGGAATTTTTTTCTCCTCTGTTCTAACATGGACTTAAGACAATTGAAACTGTGTTCCTTTCTGGAGACATTTACATTCAGGGCTACAAACTACCTACTCTAACCTGGAACATCTGGCTATGACAGTGACACCGTCTCTTAAAACATTCAAAAATAAAAGGAGAGAAAAACTACATTATAATAAAGAAGGAATTAATTGCATGACATGTAGCTTTTCCTTTTAATTGAAATAAACAAACACCCAGCAGCAGAACACATCTACCAATCAGCTACCACATCATAAAATCCTAATATCACCATGGTATTTATATTTTGTGCTTACATGTACTCATATTCCTAATCCTACTTCAATATTACATAGGGATAAAATATCCACTGACTTGGACAGAAACAATGTCAGGTTTCCACATACATCTTCTGTGGCTAAAATGCAAAACACTCAGATAGAATTCTCTGTGAGTAATGATTTATATAGAGGTTATTCTTTCAATATTGCAGAGTCCTTCAAACATCAGTGTTGGATAAGTTGAGCAGCATAGTCATTTCACCCAGACACAGAAAAAAAGATTAATATTATAAAGAAGGTGACTAATAACAATTTACTGTGCATCATTCCTAATACATTTCACAGTTTTAACCTTGAGATATGACATTTGATGCACTGTCAGGTGCCACAGTGAGGAAAAGGATTCCTCACAGTTAGCCTCAGGCTACTTACTGGTAATTGGTTTCATGAGCACTTACAAAGTGATGAAAAATTTTTCCTATTTATATTTGAAATGTCTATCTCAGAAAAAATATTGATCTACTAGGCAGAATACAGCCATGTCAAGTGTTCCATTTATTTCTGTAAAAATCACAATAATTATATTCTAAACTCCTATGCACAAAATCTTACTTATGGGCAAAGGAGAAGCATACCTTATGTGTAACTAAAGCCAAAAGAATATTGCTAATATTACTGAAATCTGAATAATCTCATAAAAATTAGTTCAGATTTAGTCAGAAAAAAAAAAGAGAGCACAGAATTGCAGGTAAAATTGTTAGATACATATATTATTTTCTACCCCTTTCCCAGTGTTATGCTTTCCCTTCCACTGCCTTACAAGGTCATAAAATTAGTGGTTAGCTTGGTGGTAGTGGATATTGTGAAGTCATCAGCCAAAAGAAACATGACAGTTGTATAAATGGTTTATTCTTCCTCAATTCAGCATCCATTTTGGGGTCTTTCAGACTCTTTGCTAACAATTCTTTCTCTTTCTTCATTGGTCTACATCTCAACATTACATATGAATTTATCAAATATGGCACCATGCGCTCTTTTCTACTTGTTCCACCTAAGACCAGTTTTTTCCATTTCCAAGGCTGCATTTCTGTAACCGACCATGGATTAGTTTTTTATTCTCTACTGCCAACCTCATGCCTTATCCTTGCACACATGCATGGGTATATCTCTCATTGTCCTTTATGCTGCTTTGTGCTGTTTGTAAGGGTCCCCAGGACGAAGTGAGAGATAAGAATTTGACTCCACATTCTCAGAAGGCTGATTTATTATTTTATAATATTATATTATGTTGTCATTATAGTGCAAGAGTTCTAACATCATTATATTGCAAAGGTTCCATATTGCTAGAGTTTTGTACCTCCTTGATGTTTCTTGTAGGCAGCTCCTCTAGGCACTGCCTCTCCCTTGTCCTCACAGCAGCCAACTGACTCCAGTTCCCGCTCAGCCAACCAACCAACTCTTTTATAGCACCCTTCTTATTGGCTACAGCTGCAGCCTGTTAACATCAGGCCTGCTCCTGATCTTTAATAATCAACCCAGCTACAACTCTTTAGGGGGTAAGATTGCTTTCTACACTACCTTTATTTACTTATATTCTATCATATCATGTCATATCATATGAATATTAAACTAAATATATACTAAAGAAAGAGAAAGGATACATCAGAAGGCTTAACAAGAATGAATATTAAAGACCAGTGACTTACTCAGAGAGTCTGACACAGCTGGCCATTATTGGCCATTAAGAAAAAACAATTCACATGGAACCAATTAAACATTCACCTGTTGGTAAAAAATGTCTAAGCCACATTGCAAAGCAGCAAACACAGGAGAAGCAATCAGATAATTATTGTTTTCATTCCTCTCTGAGGCTTCTCAGTTTCCCAGGAGAAAATCATGGGCAAAGAGGATTTTTCAGAAAATATCATGGTGTCACTGCTTCCTTTGTTTTTCAAGGCCTCTGCTGTCCTATCAGGCCTGTACTTCTCTACATTGCACCATTATGTTGGAATAATTAATATCTCATTCTTCACAAAATAATTACTTGTTACTACTATGTATATAAAACTATCGTTGTACCATGCAAAGATTAAAATTACCTTTTAGGTGCTTTTTAAAGGACTTTTAATGTTTATTTTTCTTTTTTAATATTACAATGACAAAGACATTGATGAGGTATTCTCTGTTAATTTTTCAGTCCTTTGAATGATGCTCTTCATCAGTCCTTTGAATGATGCTCTTCAATTTGACTAGATCAGGTCTCTTGTATGTTTATTTCTGTTATTGTTTTATTAAGTTCTGTATACGTCATTTATTTTGACAGTTTAATATTATTTCCTCTTTCTTCTTTTGAGATGAAATATAAAAGTAATGTAGAAAAATCTTTTAGTCAAAATAAATATCCTTCAAGGTTATGATCAATGGACTCCTTGTTTATAATGAGATACTCATGTACTCTCATATCTGGTCTGCATACCCTCATCATTGTGCCTTGGACTCTGGTCCAATGGATTATAACTAAGATTCACTAATCAATCATGCTAAGGAAGATAATGAAAATATTTCCCCAAAAGTCTTTATTGTCTACAACTTTATCCTTCTCCCAGATTTTTATTTTATTGTATTAGGTTACCGTATTGAACAAGTAAGCATAGATTTTAACAATATGTGATGTAATAAAAGCTAGGTGAAATTGAAAACAAGACATGTTCATAATCCAAATTTAATTTTTTTTGCAAACTAGGAGCAGACACTATTATGTTCACATTTTCTTGATGAAGAGAAAGCAGTGCATTAAAACGAACTTGGGATACCATGGTGTACATATTAACTTTGTCAGTCCTAATGAAGGTAATTTGACTTGTACATCACATTCCTTATTCTTCTTCATCTGCAAAAATAGCAATAATTTCCACTAGCATAGGAAGCTGAATATGTGGTTAATTGTATAAGCTATTCTCAAAGAAAAAAAAAAGCCTGACTATGCTAGTACTTACACACAAACAGATCTATTTGTTTACTCTGTAAATAATTTATGCACCTGTGTCTGTGCATGGTACACTTGAAAGCACTTTTTACTTCTCTTTAGTAGGTAAAGTATAATTTCAAACAGAGCAGAATATTTGACATTATCATTCTTTTGTCTTTTTAAAAATGTGCTCATTTTTAAAGTTAAGAAACCTCACTCAAAGCTCAAGAGCTAAAAAAAAAATATTTTCCAGTAGTTCTTTATATAACTCACGTCATCATTTAGATGCTGATTGCTTAACTACATGGATTTTCTTTCTCAGAACATCATGAGACTCAGCTGGTTTTATTACTCTACAGGTGATATGCTGCAGATTTTCTATTTTAATCTTATCAATAAAACAGTGTTGTAAAGATAAAATATGCAGAATACTATTTATATTTTTATTTGGATTCAAAATAAGTGTAAAAATCCTGCTAATTTTTGAAATATGTCATGTATAAATTTATAAGACTATTAATAAATTAGAGGTTTTAAGAAGCTGGAATAAATCCACATATTTTCACATGTATATTTAATGATCACATTTTATGCAAAAAATATAATTAGTCTGTTTTAACCAATAGAATTAAGCTGGTTTTTTGTTTGTTTGTTTGTTTTTGGGGTTTTTTGTTTGTTTTGTTTTGTTTTTTACTTAATAGTAAATGGAGAAGAATTAGCAGTTCTATGATTTGATGCCGATCTCAAGTGGACAGAACTGTCTCTAAAGTCTTTCTCTTTTTCTCCATTGGCATCATACTAAATCCCAGCTTTTCTGATGTAGATACATTGGCATGCCCATTTTAAAGAAAAAATGGATTAATGTATTAAAAAATGGTTCTCTTCCTTTTAAGGCTACTAAGAAGCCCAACTGTGACAGATCAGCTGATGACAGACACAACACAGACAGATGGTTAGAACATGAAGCAGTAAGTATTCTTTGGTTAAAGGTTTGTCTGTTTATTCCTATACTTTGATGAAGCTAGTATCATGACACTAAATCTAGAAGACTTAAAACATCAAAAATATGTTTGAATTACAGTGAAAACAGACACATCATCTGAAATGCAAAGTCACTTCGAGAATGAAACTCCAATTTATCAAGTTATTTAGTAGCAGTTTGTTATTGTCAAAAATTTACTACACCCTTTTATATAAATGCTTGCAGCTGTTGAATATACCATCTATATGCTAACTGTGAATAGCCTTAAAACACATAGCAACTTAACTCAAACTTTACAAAACCAAAAGATGTTCATAAGATAAAAGAACAGATGAAAAATACCAGAAAATAACACTGCTTTTACTGACATGAGCCTCATGATCTTGCTGAGAAGGCTAAATCAAGCACATGTGAGGCACAGATTGAATGATAAAGAAATGTAGTTGTGCTACTAGAAAGGCTCTGGGACACATTTATTCTGGGATATATTATAGAGAGTAAGTTGCCTCCCTAGGAGTTCTGGAAATGAAGTGTGCTCTAAAAACCTCTGTAATCAAAACTGAAAATGCTAAGCCGTTTTAATTTAAGACTGTGCTATTCTGTTGCCTAAGGCTATCTTGAACTGCTCTTAAATTACTTCTTTTTAATTGGTCAGAGTAGTTGGTGTCATTTTCTAAATGGCAGGATCTAGGCAAAAATAATGCTTTTGATTCACTGTTTATCTTTATGATAATGGGCAGACATTAATAAGAAAGACTGTTACTTGTATTCAAAAAATGTCTGCTTTCATTTTTATTCCTTGCAAGACGATAAATCCAATATTTAGACAGTTGTACTCCTCTTATGGCTTTTATTTGCTCTGGGGACCAGAACACGAGGTTGTAATTTCCCTTTGACTATTATCTGCCATTAAGGTCCTTCTGTTTTGCAATATTTGCAGGTAGAAATGAAATTTGTCATGTTTATTTGTTTTTTTGTTTGGTTTGTTTGGTTTTTTCCCCCTTGCAGCTTGGTATTTTGCAAAATATTTATAAAGCTTCCTGTGTTTTGAGCCTGTTCACATGACCAGTAAAAGTCAATAAAGTACTCAACAGGAAATTAAATCACAGATAATTCCATTAAAATGAGCATTGCATTTGAGAGGAAATTCTGAAAAAGTCAGACTGTCTCATGGAAACCATAATCTTGCTGAGAAAAACCAAATTATCTTCAGAACTCTACAAGTCAAATGTGCAGATTTGATCAAGTTGCTCTAGACTTCTAGCAGTCAAGAGAGGAAGGAACCTCCACAGAACCACCTCTCATTTAAGAAATACGAGTCCATTGGCTATAAAGCTCTCACGGACTATAAAGAAAAGTTAGACGTATAATTTCTATACATTAAAAATTGAGCCATGCTTTGTTTATTCATGGTGTTAAATTATTTTCACAACTATAAGTAGCGACTATGAAAGATGAAGTTAGGATTCCATCATCAGAACACAGAATCTGAGAGCTGGAATCCAAGATAAGACCTGTATTTTATTCCATATGGGACTTTTTCAGCATGAGTTAAGAGGGAAACATCTCTTGAGGACAACACCATACATTTTAAGGATGACAAGGTGCATGCTTGGTTAAAAGCTTGATATTTCAAGTGACTTTTCCTTTCTATATCAGAAAACCACTGTTCTGCTATACAGCTTTTTAAGTTCAAGAACTTTATTTTTTTAGCAAAACTTGCGTGTCTTCATCAAGCAGAATCACAGTAAATCCAATCAGTGTTCATGAACGGATTTGTGACCTTAGAAAAAGGACATGTAGTTTATACTGGGATGAGCACCCATGCTACTTTCTACCATGTGTTCAAGAGAATGTGCAAGAAGTCACTAAAACAGATGCCTGTATTACAGCAAGATATCATATTTTACATGTTTTACAAATCGAGAATGAGCTTTGGAATGCCCTTGTGAGTAGATGTAAACATAAATATTATACTTAATATTTGAGGGATTTTCCTTAAGGGATGTTGTTTTTCATAAATCACATGCTGTAGCATCATGTGTTTGATCAAAATTAGCTGAACTACTGTGAGCACAAGAAAGAGGTGAACAAAATATAAAAATTATGTGAGTATGAAAACTCAAAAGTGCTGCACTTGAATGGCTGCAAGTGTTTCACTAATGTAAGCTAATGAGATACCTATTTTTTCTTCTTTGGATATCGTGTTTTTAATTAAATACTAAGGTTTTGCCTTACAGAAGAAAGTTATTTTCTTATTAAGAAATAGGTACTATGGCCTCGCTTGCACAAAGAACAACCCTGTAATGCAGCCCTAAATTGAAGGCTTTTTCTTAAAAGCAGAAGTATTATTCCTCAATGTCTGATATCTGCCATAAATAGAATTCAAGAAACTGGGTGCCATCAAGTAATCTTGCACTGAAGTGAGATTTCTGAGCAAAACAAGTGGCAAAGCAGTTCTGTGAAAACTAGTTTGTTAAAATTCAAAATGCAGTTTCTTTGCCAATTCTAGTTTTTATTATTTATTATATAAATAATATATACCATGTGTTATTATTGTTATCATTATTAGTATTATTGTTGTTGTTATTATTATTACTACTATTGCTACTATTACTATTATATGAATTCTTTAGAGGGAAGCTGGAATCCCTTTTACGGACTCTTCAAATTTATACAAATCTTCCGTTTCAAAACTATTTGAAATCCATCTATTTTAAATAGAAACAAATCTTTAGAGAAGAGTATCTCTGCATGTCTTCCAACAGACTTGTTAAATTCAGAAAATGTTTACATTACTGTCATAATTCAAACCTAATTGATATTTTTCAGATTACATGTTTCAATCTCCATATCAGAAAATTGAACCAACAGAAATTTTTGTCTAGTGCGTTATTCCAGTAAGTTGTTTTTTGGGGGTTTTCTTAGGTGTTTTTTTTTCTGAAAGATAAGTTAATTTCTAGCTCTTGCAATTCAAAAGGAAATATTCTGAGTCAAAGGTAAGTAGAAACCATGCTGTTTGAAACAGCTAGCAACCTTAAAACATCCTTGATTAAAAGGGAGTATTTAAAGAAAGAATTAGCATCTTTATTTTTTTCAGGTTTATTTTTAATCACTCGTATATAGAATTTGTGTTCCAGTTAAACACATGAGCCATGGAAATAGTGCTAAGATTTTTTTCCTCCATTACTTCTCTTTTGCAAACGTGGATTTACTTTAATTTCACACTGCAAGATACTTTAAACTTTATGCTTCTTAAAATCAAGACTAAGAAATAATTTCCTAACACACTTTTGCTAAGAACCAGATTCAGTGTGTGTATCTGCTTGCAGTTGCATTTATGGCTCCCCAGAACCTCTTTAACTAGCTACCTTCATTGTACCAGTAGATTTTTTTGAATATGCGTAGCAATCCTTAATATCTGCAGCCAATGTTTTCTCTCTACAGAACTGACAGATTCATAGAGTATTCTATCTTTTTTTCCTAACTCTACCTACATGTTCATGTCAAAGGGTCACATATGTATAGACAGACAAGAGAAACAAAGCCCTGTGCTTCTCTGTGAGATCTGCTGACTGATACATAGAACAAGGTTCCTGGATGTCTCTTTGTATATAAACCACAAGGCTATAGATCAAAGAACTCTTTATGAAAACATATTTCATGATAGGTATATATTGGGTTTGTGGGGCAAGGGTTTGTTTGGTTTTGTTGTTTGTTTTTTGGTTTTTGGTGGCACACTAGGAGAGTGACTTCTGTAAGAAGCTGCTTGAAACTTCCACCATCCCAGACAGAGCCAATGCCAGCTGTCTTGCACTAGTTTAACTCATCAAAGTATCAGAAATAAGTTAGGATAGCAGTACAACACACTGGACCTTAAGGCCATAGAAATTTAGAATAAATATCTTTCCCATAGCTCAACATTTCTTGTAACAATAGTGCATGTGGATTTACACAGATGGAAACATGAATAAATGGTTTCCATATTATTTTATTAAAAAACCCTATGTTTATGAAGTAGTATCTCTCATCAGCTGATTTCCATCCAGTTAGGCTCCAGGGTGAACTTGGTACCAGGCTCGGTACATCCCTTCATGAGGTTTGTGTCCACCCAGTTCTCTGTTTTGCTGAGGTTTGTCTGAATGGGGGTATATCCATCTGTTGTACCAACTACTTCTACTACATTTATATAATCTCTGAATTTTTCTCTCCTGATCCATTTTCGAGCCCTGGGGTGTACCACTGGTGACTGGACTCCAGCTGGGAATTGTGCCCAGTTTTTCAGTTCACATCACTACCTATTTATATGATCCAATTTATTTATCTAACTTAACTCACCTCCCTTATTAACCTATATGGTAATTACCACAAGATTCTTGTTAAATATAACAAACTGTGTATCCAAGGAAGTTATCTGTGAAGACATAACATGAAAGAATCTGATATTATTATGGGGTAAGTATCTGAGGACCAAAAAGGAAATGTAAGGGGATAAAAAAAAACTTTAGAGTTAAAAGATTTTCTGAATTACAGAAAGGAATCTTATAAAAAAACAACTGTTTAAAGAGGTAGAAAATTGTAGTCCCAAATCACAGTGGTAAAAGAACAGAGTTATATAATCGACAAATTGTAAATTTCAAGTATAAGGAACATAAGACTCAAAAACTTATTGGGCACTGTTAGGTTAGCAAAATATGATACTGATTTTTTTTCTTTTATAGTCACATCTCTCTTCTTTCAAGAAACTTTTCTTCCACGAGTTCCAAGAACAGTGCTACTGTGCTCTCTAAAGCATGCCTGCATGGTAGATTTGTCACTAGTTACCCAATGAGTGCAGAGAGAAATTCTTAACTGAATACCCAGGGTGTGATTTTCTGCATATTTTTTCTTTCAGTCAGAAAAGCCCCAAAACTGAACTCAAAGCTGAGAGAAATTTGAGTTCATGCATATTAGAGATTCCAAGCCTAAAATAATAGAATAAAAATAAAATTTGAAGGAACAGAGATCAGTAACCCTTAACAGCAGGGGAATGAGCAAGTTTTTAGGTGTATATTTCTAAAGGAATGTGAACAATATGATAAGATTGATGTAATGACTTCATTTCAGTTTAAATAATACTATTGCTGCCTATGACTTCATTAGTCAATGGTAGGGAAAGAGAAGCTATGTTGTGATGATACCGCGGTTGAACTACAGCTCCAAGTCTAAAGTTTAGAACATCAGAGAATCACAGAATAATCAGAGTAAGAAGGGACCCATCAATTTCAAATGTTGTCAATATATGGATTATCAGTGACCTGAATACCCCTCTAGCTACATTGACCAAGTATCCACTGATTACACTAACAGCTTAGAATTTCCAGGTTTTTACTCCACATATGTTCCATGCACACAAAGACAATAAATTAAATATGTGTGAGCTGAAATCAGGAGCTAAATGGCCAGTGGAAAAATGGCTGAAAGAACTTTGAGACTACTGTGGTGTCATAACAGCTGGGTTGCACAGTTAAAAGAAAACAAAAAAAACCCCAGAAGTTCTGTTGATTTTGTGAGATCAATCCTTTGCTTGATTCTCTTCTACCAAGAGTTGTCTTGTTTGTTTTATTTAAAGAAGTGGTTTTCTGTTAGATGCATGGATAGAGTCTGTAAATGAAGCTCTGCCTTCAGCAGTTGAATAGTTTTTTAAGCCATCCAGCATCAGGCTGATGCGAACTGACAGTACTTACATCCAGGTGTCATTGTCTAACATGACTCTTGACAAAAAAATATGGCTTGACAGATCTTATTTTTCTGTTTCACCTCTCCATGCAGTGTTCCTTCACTTAACAGGAAATGTTAAAGGACTAATTTTTTAGTATGAAAAAAGTGCATGTTCATGAAATCCTCCTGTGTGCCCACAGATCCTCATGATCTCTACACACAGACTCATGTGTTGTCCACAGATACTTCCCATTCCTTCTGTAACTTTTTCTATGAGGCTCTTCCCTATACTACATCTTTGAAAAATTATGGGAATTTTTTTTGCCTAATACAATTTCTACATGATGGAAAGAAGGGTTCCGAAACAGATGATTAACTGATAATTCTGGCAAATTAAGAATTCAACATATGACTGAAAAACTCCAAATAATTTCATTGTCAATAAATATAAAGCTGAAGCCTACCAAATTTTTTTTCTAATAAGAATCAGAAATTATATGTAAGGCTTGAATAGTTTGTAAGTATGTTTTGCTTTTATTATTTTAATTTCATATTTAGGAATTCAAACTGTATGTGCTGTATCAACAGTTGATCAACAGTAACAAATACTGGATAAGAGGCCCCTGATATTATGCAAAGTAATTCATTCTGCTGCTTTTGGTGGACAAATTAGGAACCTAAAAAATGACTAATGAAGTACTTTTATATACTGGCCATGAAGTGCACAGCAGTAAAACAGAGTAGTTTTGTTCAACACAGAAAAGAAGGAGACAGTTTAATAGAAGAACGGTTCCCTGGGTGGAGCATGAATTTAATGTTTGGGTGACCAGTCTTTAAATCTGTACTCTCTTTTTTCTAATACATTGCATAAAGCTGTCCTGAAGAATACACTAAACTGGGGAAAAATAAAAAAATAAAAATAATAAAAAAGGAAAAAAATTGTTTTGTACTGATACGAAATCAGTAAGGAAATCTACAGTTGAACATATGGAGGCAATGTACAGCCATCAAGGGAGGCATGAGACATCACTGACATAAAAATACTACAAAGTAATCCCATTAATGCCTAAGGTCCTTCTATTCTCTGAGCATGCAGAGCATAATAAAAAGAGCAAGATACCCTATGTGCACTTCAGACGTTAAAGGAACATGAGACACAGGTTGTGGTCAGTCAGTGAAGAAGGGCAGAAATGGGCTGCATTCATGCAATTGATGACAATAATGTGACAAGAACCAGTGGAGACGTAGAAAAACCTGAACTGTCAGTGACGATAACTACACAGAGCTGAAATTCCTAAATATTTTGTGACAGGTTAACAGCAACATAACAAAGTATAGCAGACAAGTACACACTACCAGAGACCATCAGAGATCTAATAGCTGAGACAGTAACAGAATGGCTCAGGGATGCACATTTTGGTCATAGCAAATGTAGCCAAAGCAGAGATCCATGACACCTTGAATCACAGCTGTCAGTGATAACCCCACGGCATCAATTTCATGTTTCCCTGTACTCACAGCTATTTAACAATATAAATGATATAAATTTTAAAGTATTGAGTACTGTATGCGCAGTGATGACAGGATGGCATAAAAAAGATGGAGCCAGATTTGGCAGTAGATCAAGAGACATAAAATAAACAAAAATTCCGATTAAAATAGGGGGAAAAATTACCATTAATGTCAACAAAAACTAGAACAAGTTACCCAGGAAATTTGTTCTATGTCTGCCCTTGGAAGTAATCACGACTTGACAAAACTTCATCCAATTGGATCTATTTTGAGCAGGATTTGAAGGAAATATTCTCTGGATACCCCTCTCAAAATAAACTGTTCTATGGGTCTAACATGAAATATTCCAGATTTCTCTATGATAGTGCTCTTGTGGTTGTGGTGATCAAAGCACTTAACAAAACAAGTTTTGTAGAAACACATAGCATCTATTGGCAGGAGAACATCAAGCTTTGGAGAATTTAAAATATCTTAAAATTTGGGTTAATACACATTTTGGATGATTCAAAAGTATTTTATTTCATTTTCGTGATTAGGTATTCACACCATACATCCATAACTCCTCATTGCCCAATGATACATCACCAAGGTGGTGAATTAACCAGGTTCCAGCATTTGTGGAAGTGAAAGAATTTCATGGCAAAACCTCAATGTTTTTCTCCTCAGGTCTTGTTCTTCATGATAGACAATGTTCATAAAAAGGAAAGCATTATATATCTGGCTTAGAATTTACATACCAAATACTTTTGGCTTTACCAGTGTTGTCTCTTTCTGTCCTCATCCCTCCATTTTAACTAAAGAAATCGGGAGTTGCCTGTAAAAGATAGAATACTTTATATTAAAACAAATAGAGATGTATTTAAAGTAACTCTACATATACAGGCAAACAATAGAATTCTTTTACAAATAGGAGCCCTAAGACTTTCTTCCCTTTTATGCTAGTGGGGAGAAAAGACGAAAGCAGAACAGAGTTCCAACAGTGATTATTAAAATTAAAACATTTCACAAAAAGATGCACTTTACTTTGATTACTGTGAAAGAATAATAATTTTCTTGCCTTCTTTTTCATGACCTCTGTACTCATGTTAGATGTCATCCTGACAAGCTTGGACAAATCTTTCAAATAAAAAAGCATACATTGCTTACAATTTATCTTCATTTTCTCCTTTTATGATTTTTCCATTGCTATTAAAATTGTTCTCCTACAGATTTAGCTATTTCAGTTAGTGTGTTGTTCCAAAGGTTCTTCACCATGCATTTGTGGACATTTTTATGAATACAGTACATATTTTTCCTTTTAAATTCAGTTTCCTATTTTATCTTTTATTATATATTAAACCTTTCTAGTCATATATATATTAAAACATACTTCATTTTCCCCCTATGCTGATGAGACACTGACATCAAACAATTACATGAAAATTTCTGCAAACCTAAAAATTAAAGAATTTTTATTTTTGGTCCAGATTTAAAATCTGAATCTGTTGTAATAAAATGTGCAGATCATGATTTGTACTTCATTAATCCAGAACTGAAGGAGTTGTGTATTTTAAGTATATTTATTTGAACACATATATTGGTTAAAAGCCAATAAACTTTTTTTATATATAACTGTTTGTCCAACTAGTACAGATTATCCAAATAGTAAAGATAATATTAAAAATTATAAGTCTTAGTCCCACTATCCCCATTAACATGAAAATACGACCATGTTGTAATTATGAAATTAATATGTTATTTGGGATGTAGTTGGTTAAAGACTGATGAATGTCTGATGAACGCTAAACTGAAAGGTTGCACTTGGAGTAGTACAGCACAGGTGTTTCTTTCCTTGAAATTTTATCTGCTTGAAGAAGAAACAAATATTATCTATGAATTTTAAATTGCCTTGGAAAAAATAAACAATATAGTAGAATATATCTCCTTCTGTGTATTCATTTAGAATAGATCATCTTAAAGTAGTATGGCTCTTCTTGATCTTTAAAAATCCAGTTTGTTTTTTTTTAATACTTAGTGAGGCCTAAAGGAACACTTCAGAGGATTTGTTCTCATTAAAAGTTTTTATTGCCAATGATCACTCTCATTTATTTTCCTATTACAATATTCTCTTTAACCTCTTAATAAGGATAGAAAGTAGATGCCCACAGCAAGATTTAGTGATGGATTAGGCATAAAAAGCACAGATTAACTCTGTTAGCATGTATCTTCATATATGGTCGGAGTTCAGATTATGAAAAAATTAATTTATACTGAAAGAAATTATCCTTAAAATAACTTTTTTTAAAGGTAAATTTTTATTTTACTGGTTCATAGAATGAATGAGTAATGCAGATTTTTCTCTAATACCAGAATATTGCTTCCAATAGCGTCATGTTGAATATGTAGTTAGCTTCATCTATACATGAATGGTCCTCACTTCTGTTACCTGCACAAGACAAAATAATTTCATTATATGAAAAACAAAAATAAAAATGAAATTATTTTAAGATTTCTAAATTCACTACTAAAATTACAAAATACTTATTACACTCTTCAACAAAGTGATTGGATATTAGTCAATTATATATCAGCAAACTGCTGATGCCAGGGAACTGCTTACCAAATGTCAAGCTCCATGTCACAATAATTGAGATTTTAGATTTGCTAATTAAATAATTCTATTTTCAGAAAGTAACATAATTGTCATAATTATTTGTGGAAAAAAAATCAGAAAAGGGAAAAAGCCCCCACAACCCCAAAAACTGGATCATTTCTGATAACCAAAGAAAGATTTCTATCTGAAAGAAAACATTAGCCACAAGCAGCAAATCAAGTTAATTATAGGCATTACTGACTGCAGTGACTCTTTCTGCAAAACACAAGCGCAGGTCTTTGTGTGTCACATGCCTTTTTTTTAATTATTTGATGTAAGAAAAGAGACAAATCATTATATCAAGTTAGAATAAGATTTAAATAAAAGTAGATCACATACATTGATAAATTGTTATAAGTCCTGTGTCTAAAGTATAGCATCTTGAAAACCCAACTCCACAGGTGCTTTAATCATACAAAATATAAAATTAAAATCTTCCAGCAGCATGCACTTTTTATGATGCAAACATTACAGAATATAATTCTGACCCAGTCTAGGAAAACTTAGTAGGTTGTCATTCCTGTTTTTGCTTAGAATGTTAACCCAGACACTTGCCAGTTACCGTAAGTTCATGCAAAGATGGCTATCTGACCCTTGAAAGTCTCATAGCTAGAGGATCAAATTCAGTGGCTCAAAAAGGTGGATCTAGGTATTGTTTCTGAGCTCTTAGGATATTTCATCTGACTCTCCCCTTACCAGCTCAGATGAATGTAGGTCCCCCAGCCATTTAATTTTTTCCAATTTTGATCTTAGACACCTGAGGACCTCTTACAATTCAGCCAAACATCATACTTAGTTTACTAAGGCCAGTGAGTTTTTTTTGAAGGCCAGCACCTACTATATATTTTTCCTGGCTGCTTCATCTTGTGTAAGACACCTTCTTTCTAAACTTAATGCAATTGCCTAAACATGACCAGTTGTGCTGGTCTTGACTAGGCTACATTAAATTTTTGCTTTCCTGGAAATGGCTGAACCTCTGAATGCTGATAGGAAGTAACAAATCAATTCCTTATTTATCTTCATTTGTCCATATAGCTTTTGCTTAACCTATTAAATTTTCTTCATCTCAACTCACGAATTTCCTCACTTTTTACCCTTCCAATTCTATCCCCCACTTTTGTCATCCTATTGCAGGGGTTCCATACTGTTGTCTCCTTATCACAAAAGTTTCATACCTTCTTGGTGTTCCTTGTGGGCTGCTCTTCCAAGCACTGACTCCTTCACAAAAAACCAGCTGACTCCAGTTCCCTTTTTAACCAACCAACCCACTCTTTTATAGCACTCTTCTTCTCATTGGTTACAGCTGTGGCCTGTTAAAGTCAGGCCTGTTCCTAATCTTTGATAATTGACCCAGCTGCAACTCCTTAGGGGTAAGATTACTTTCTACGCTATCTTTATTTTCTTATATTCTATCCCTCAACACCCCACCACACTGAAAGGAGGGAGCAAGTGTCTGAGTAAGGCTCAGTTGCCAAATGGGGTTAAACACCACCACCGCTGCATCTGAAATGCAACAGGGTACTTGAGAAATTTGCATTAAGGTGGAAATTATTCTCAAGACCTGTAGAAGATCATATGGAGCAGTAATCGAGCAGTAAATTTGGGGTATCCCCCACAGACACTGAAGATTTCATTTTATACAGGCTTAATAAATCCTAATTGTATGGCCTTTGTTCCATGGTCATAATGTAGCCTGGGCTTTGATTCAGTTGCCTAAACACTGGATTCCAGCGTCATTTGCAATACAATCAGATAGTCCACATATTTTAAGCTGCTCCTCTAGAAAGGCAGAGTTATCTTATAAATGAAATATCACATGTTAGTCTCAGAGATGTCTCAGATACCCTAGAGCATTTCAAGTAACTCTAGAAGGGTGTGTATGGGGGGGATAGGAGTAAATGAAGTGATCCATTAGGGACTGGGCTTTGAATTCCTTTAGACAATAGCTACATTAAAGTTAGGTACTTAGATCCCAATTTCAAAGCCTCTATTTCAGCTTGGAGTTACACTTTTTCATCATATTAAGTAATAATAATCAGATTTATACTTGCTGTACACAACCCCATTCCAGCTAAAGCATTACATGTTTTCTGTCTGTAACACTTACCTATTCATATGGATATCAATAATAATACAAAATATTTATTTTAGGGATATTAGAAACTGCTACTGGGCAAACCCTTTAAATAATCCAAATAGAATTATTAAATGAGAGTAAAATAATTTATCGTGTCAAGCATTTTTTAAAGTATATGAATAATTTTGAAATATATTTTTGTAAAAGTGTAATTTTCTTAGTCCAGTAATCTTAGAGAGATACAGATTTTAAAATATTATTATTGATCATGCACAATCTTTAAAATAGTCTGTGATTTACAGCTAGCAGATTTTACATCACAGGCATATTTCTTTACATTGTAACCATGAGGTCAATATCAAAAATATGATATGTCTTTGAAGCAAAATGAAGCAAAGTGTGGAAAGTACTCTTCCAATGATAAGGCAAAAGATGTGGACTCTAACTGTTAGTAAGAGGTACCTTTTCCCTTTATCTAAATTCATGGCTGTGGACCAAGAAACTAGGTATGGCACAGAAGTACATAGATGTATTTAAAAAAGCACCCCCTGATTTCTGCATTTTAGTTGTAAAGGCATGGCACTGAGATGTCTTTTAAGGATGTGTTTCAGCGTATATTGAATACATACTAAGCTGGGGGATGTAAAATTTTACTGGTATGCTGGGTGCATTGAAAGACTCTGTTCACATTAGGCAAATGCATCTTGTAAGTCACATCACTGACTGCATCTTCATTGGATAGCAAAAACATCCCATGAGGTTTGTTCAAATAGTAATCTTTAAAAAGCATTTTGGAATATGCCTCACAGAAGCTGTTGTACTTAGGTGTGGATTTTAATATTATAAACAACTTCACAGAAAAAAAAAGTAAATAAATTACTTTTTATCACTCAAACAGATACTGTTTTATTTAAACAGTGAGATAAAACAATATGTCAGTTTTAGATTAAATATTGACTTTTGAAATTGCTAATGAACCTTTTTTATTATGCACTCCCTGCATCACCTACTTTGAATTTGATCCTTGAAATTTGTAAGATTCACACTTTTGGAGGGAAGTAATATTTTGGTTAAGCCTGTGCTTTTGCGTGGCGTGATAGCAAAGCACAGAGATCTCAACAGTGATGGTTTCAGATAAGATATCAAAGTAGTCACTTAAGAAATGTAACACATCTGATCTATGTACTTTTCAGGCTCAAGAGATTTCCCCTTATAACCCAAAACCCCTATTACTCCATGACTATAGTAAATTATAGCTGATGGTGTAGCCTGCCAAGACTACCTCCTAATCCTTTCTTTTTGAATCTGGTTTACTGAGTACCCAACTATAAAGATGTCAAAGGAGGAAGGTGTCACAAAACTTTGGTTTTTATTCCAAAGACTCTAGAATGACTTTGCACTATGATCTGGGAAAGATATCTTTTCCGGCTATAGGGGGTTCAATTCCTAGCCTTTCATCTCTTAAGTAGACTACTTTTTCTCTGTTGGTGCAAAAGTTCCTTAAAGAGTTTATAAAGAGAGAGGAAGTTGTCAAGATTACATTCTGCCATTGAAAGATAGTAGATTTCTCCTTCACCTGAAGGGAAAACTCAGAGGAAATATAAAAACATCATAAATTTACATACCAAGAGTGAAAACTCGCAGAATCATGGACCAAATGGGGATGGAAGGCATCTCTTGAGGTTGCTGAGTTGTGCTGGTTTTGGCTGGAGTAAAACTAATTGCCTTCCCAGTGTCTTGGACATGGCTGTGTTATGGATTTGTGCTGAACACAGGGTTGATAATATAGAGATGCTTTTATTATTGCTGACCAGGGCTTACACAGAGCCAAGACATTTTCTGCATTTCATACTGCCATGCTGGCAAGGAAATTGGGAGTGCACAGGAGGCTGGGAGGAAACACAGCCAGAACAAGTGACCCAAACTGACCAATGGGATATTCCAGAACATATGGCATCATGCTCAATATATAAAGCTGGGAAAAAGAAGGAAGAAGAGGGAGTCTTCCAAAGTCACCATTATCTGCGATGGGGCCCTGCTCTCCTGGAGTTGGCTGAACACATGCCTGCCCAATGGGAAACACTGAATTAATTATTTGTTTTTATTTGCTTGTATGCACGACTTTTGTTTTTCATGTTACCTGTCTTTATCTCAACCCATGAGTTTTCTACCTTTTATCCTACTAATTCTTTCCCTGATCCTGCTGGTGAGGGAATGAATGAGCAGCTGGGTGGCACTTTGGATCTAGCTGGGGTGAATCCACAACACCAGTCCAAAACCCTGGTTTACTAGAGTTGCTTATTTATGGTATTTTGCAGTCACATTTCCAGTATCTTGTTAAATGGAAACTCCACAATTTCTCTGGGAAACCTGTTCCAGCATGCAACCACTTGCACACTCAAAAATGCACACTCAAAAAAGTATCTCCTTGTGTCCATCTGAAAATTCACGTATTTTAATTGGGCCCATTGCCTCTTGTCCTGTGAACATCACTGAAAAGAATTTATCGGATTTCTTTATGCTATCAAGTATTAATGCATATGAAAAGATCTCACTGAGCCTTCTTTTCTCTAAGCTGAGTTCTACGTCACTTAGCATCTCCTCCTATGAAAGATGCTCCAGACAAATAATCATGTCCCTGTGAGTAACCATTTGCTGGACATGGTCATAATTTAATGTGTCCATGTCCCTCTTGTACAGTGGATCCTAAATTTAGACCTAACACTCCCAATAAGGCCTCTCCAGGAAAGAGAAAAGAGCAAGGATCATCTCTCTGCTGGCAACATTCCTCTTAATGCAGCCCAGGAGGCTGCTGATCTTTGTGGCAGCAAGGGCATGTTCCTGGATGCCGGTCAACATACAGTCCACAAGGAGTTCCATATCTTTCAATGTAAAGCTGCTTTTTAACTTATATGTTACCCATCGTGAGTTAGTGCATGGGATTATTTCTGCCACAATGAAAATCTTCCTCTTCTCCTTTGGTCAATTTTGAGAGGTTCCTGTCTACACAGTTCTCCATCTTGATGAGGTCCCTCTGAATTGCATCCCACCTACCTGGTGAATCAATGATTCCTCCAAGGTTTGTTTCATCTGTAAGTGGGGAGATATGACCCTGCTTGACTGACAGGTGCCCACTAAGGTGCTCTATCTTTCCCCCTGCTCAGTAGGACAGGGAAGACACATATGACAAAAAACTCGTGGGTTGAGATAAAGAGAAGATCACACTCTGATTACTCGTATGGGTAAAGTTGACTTGGCCTGGGGAAACTAATTTAATTTACTGCCAATCAAACACAGAAACATTAATTAAAAATTAGAAGAAATCTAAAACCAGCTTCTCCCTACCCCTCTTAGACTCAACATCAGTCCTGACTTCCTTGCAGACAGATCATAATGCTTTGTCTCTGTTGTTCTTTCATTTATTCAGCTGTTTTGTGGTTGGAATGATAATTAAAAATGTATTCAATATGACACTAAACTCATGCTCTTCTTTCCTTGTTTCTTCATATGTTTCTGACAGGCAAGCTTCTGTTCTCTACTGTGTTCTTACTTAACCCTTCAAATTCTACTGTCTTGAACCATTTTCCATAAAGTTAATGTTCTGTAAATATCTTAGTTATCTTTCTGAAGGCAATAAACATAAGCAGTGAACAAAGAAAGAAGCCCAAATCTAACACTGAAGAGAAAATGTCAAGTTATACATACAGGAAAGCTGATAGATTATGTATTGACAATGGTCTTTGTAAAATTCTCTCTGAAAAAAAATATAGATGAGGAATTCAGTCATCTTGCACATAAAATTTAACCATTAATTTGAGAAGAAAAACACTTCTAAATACAGTATGAATTTTGTTAGTGTTTTCAGAAGAAAGAAAAATAAAAGAATAGTTCAGTCTGATCAGGGAGCACCAAATACATGAAGCCAAATGACAAACCAACACAATTTTTTTAAAGCAAAAAATTAATTAACTACTTATTCTCTTGGGCTTATTTATTTGTTTTCAGACTTATAGCACTCTTTACAGGCACTGTACCATGTGTTGCTGAGGGTAATATTCTGAGATAAAGAAAAGAGATAAGCTGCAGTTTTGTGAATTCATGTCAGTAGTTATTAAAACCTAACAGTCAGCAGGAAATTATGCCTTTTACTAAATGATCATGTGAGTTGCTGAAGCATGATACTTTGTTTAAATGATTCAGTGGGATATGCAGTGTTGAGAAAACCAAAATTTAAATCAGACTTAGATTTAAATCTTGGACCAAAAGAACCAATTCTGGTGACAAAGACTCGATTCTGTGAAGGAGTTCACTAGGTTAATCCAGTTTTATTTAGACACATCTCCCACCGCCTATGG
The DNA here is from genome assembly GCF_901933205.1 of Camarhynchus parvulus. Taxonomy (NCBI): domain Eukaryota; kingdom Metazoa; phylum Chordata; class Aves; order Passeriformes; family Thraupidae; genus Camarhynchus; species Camarhynchus parvulus. Next base: position 54,247,827 of record NC_044571.1, read on the forward strand.
AGTAAAAATTTTAAAACTCTTTTGAGAAAATAATAAAATAATGGAGGAAAACACAAAGGGTGTGCAATTTCATTTAAACATAATTTGGATTCACTAGTTCTTCAACTATAAACTCATTACTTATAAGGGGCTACTCATGCAACATTTATTTGTGAGTGATGATTTATAGTGTCCTCAGAGAACATTCAGTCAAAAAGAGAAAGGTTACAGAAGTAGCATTAATGCCTGCCTAAGTCTATGTTGATTTATTAAAAAAAAAAAAACAAACAGTGCAAACCACAGGGAAGGAAGTTACTAAGCTGTATAATTTGATTAGGTAAAAAGGGTATTAAATGTGAAAATCCTAAACTATTTAGCTTTGCTCTTCTGCATATAAATTAGAGATTAGGTAGGAGCAATATGAGCAGCTCCTTTGTAATACATACGTCTAATTGCAATAAATTTAGAAAAGTCTAAGTGTGTAAAAGTAGATTAAGAGTGCATGGGAATTATAAAATGTCTAAGCTTCTTTAAATCTTCTGATGTGACAGATAAAATTGCTTTTTTTAAAAAGGTAAAATCCACGCAATAATTTAAATAGAGATGTTTGCCTTAGTAGCCAAACAAAAGTAAAAAAAGAAATCTAACATCACATTGTACTGATAGCACTGACTGATGTCAAATTAATTGAGTACAAAACATAATTTCGTCTTATTCCAGTGAGAACTACGTTTTCATCAAAATATAAATTATTCAGCTTTATCAAATATTATGACATCACTTTGTCATATATCAATGTAAAGAAAACTGTGGAGTCTTCTCCCTTCCCACAGCAACATGGGAAGAAAAAGGCAGCTTTCATCACTGCAGCCCATTTCTTGGCTTCTGTTTGTACATGGGCTCAGTGGTCTTCCCAGTTTTCCATGTAACCACCACAGTTTGCAACTGAACAGGATTTGGTGGCTTCAAAGACAATGAAAATCTCTTTCCTCCAAGTGTGCAATCTGATGATCTTCTTTCGCTTTATATCTGCAGTTTCACAATATAAATTATTATCCTGGTCGAAGTGAAAATATTCGAGGGGGGTAACAAAATTGAGAAAGTGGAACTGATACTGAGCTTCTGTAACATAGTCAGGAGTAAATTTGGAGCAGATCTTGACTTAATCTGTAATATATATGTAAGAAATGTTGAGCTGAATGACTTGCATGAACATGAATTCAAGGGCATAATAGCTATATTATATCTGTATTATGTAAAAACTGTATCTACTATTGTTAAATTTATTAATCAAGGGAATATTGGGGATGATAAATTTCAGTCCATAAAATTCCGAAAAAAAAATTATGGTCAATATTAACACAGGGAAGAAACAGTAGAGAAGACTCATGCAACTTGCTTGGTCAAGTTTAGCCCCTGAAAATTCTGATTAATATATGAAAAAAGTATAAGCCTATTTTACAAATTGAATAATACCATTTAAGAAAATAAGTGATGTACAACATACAGGACCTGATGTAATAAGGAAAGTAATACATAGCAGATGAGTCCGCTTCTGGTGGTCATTTAAAGGGAGAACCAAAACTATAAGAAACATTTCATGAATCATGAATTCAGTAAAGAAGGCTATAGTCTCTTTAATGTTCTATAAGGACAAGTTACTGATAAAGGAACGAGGCAACTTCCAAGACCACTGACTTATTCACTGGAACACTGGATACTTTAGGTTAAAAGTGGTCTCTGGAAGTCTCTAGCCCAACCTCTGCTTTAAGCAAGGTCAGCTGTGAAGTCACACTAGTTACTAGGGCTTCATCTATCTGGGTACTGAAGACCTCTGAGGATAGAAGCAGTATATATGCCAGGATATAGACCAAGAGATAGCATTTCCTCAGAGAGGAAGAAGTTATGCAGGGGCAATCTGCATGAGGCTAAAAAAAGTTGTAAAAATCTGCATATCTGAAGACATTCAATGTCAATGTTGCAAAAATTCATCAAGGCAACTGAAGTAGAGATTTAGAGTAGACATGAAGGCAAAGATATTACACCTTTTTAGCTACAGGAACTAATTTTAGAATTATGGAAGCAAATCCATTGAATCTAGAGAAATGCTAGTAAGAAACAGATTTTTGAAAGTGTCTTTTAATCAACAACTAGGAAATCATTATTATTATTAAGAAAAAAATCAAAATCCCAAAACTTGACACAATTTCAAGAGAAAATAATGTCCAGTATTACTATAATGCATTTGGGCAACATTTATAGCTACTTTTTAATTAAAAACAAGGGAAAGGTAAGGATTACCTTTCAAAGGGTCTGCATTTCTGAACTTAAGATATAAATACTAAATAGCTGAAGTTACACATATGATAACATGAAAAATGAGAAAATATTCCTAAGCAGAAGTTATACATCAAAATCCATGCAATGATTTTTTATTTTCTAATAAGAAAAACTTAAAAGGTGAAAACCTTTGAATATACACCAAACATACCTAATAATGATACTGGAAAGTGGTTGATTTTGTTAATCTGTGAAAATAACAGTAATGTCATGTGTCAAATACTAATTAAAGACTATATCCAGCCAAGTATGTAAATTACTATTTAGCACTTGGGTGGAACTGAGGTTTCTCAGAAAAATGCAGTTGAAAAATCCCTCTTCATTACTAGCCATAGAGAAAACTGAACTCAGGGACATGGTTCTTAACCACAGACATCTCATACAGTTTGATGGCCTAGAAGCTGTTGCATAGAACCAGAAAGGACGGACCTGGCATTCATAAGAAACTAGCACTTGTACGCAGCAGTACAGCATCTCACACTAAAGTATCTAATACCATTTGCGATGCCATTCACTTGCTGCTTCAAAAGCATGATCACTTCCTAAGGTCCCTTATTAAATATGCAGACCCTTTGAAGATGTCTCAGAAACTGTGAGCTACATCTCATACAGCAGTACTTAGTACCTATGTATGGGCAACTATATGGATCCCTGAGGAATCTGGAGACACATTTGTCTGAACAAAGGCCTGTATCTTTCCTAGAGACAGATGATAAACTCCTCTGACTCTAATGCCTGGCCTTTTACATTAAATCCCTGAATGCTGGTTTTAGAAGGGATGATCCAATCTAGGGTGCTTAGCAATCAGCTATATTTAGGATTCAAAACCAACTCCTGTATTTAGGATCAAAAAATCTTCAGGTTTTTTTTCAGGATTTTTTTTTTGTTTGTTTCTTTTTAATCAGGACATTAGGCATCTCTCAAATGTCAATCATAGTTATTTAATATAACAACCTAAATATTTGATTAAAGAACTGGCTAAGTAAAAGATGCCATCTACTCATCTTGGTGCAGATGTGCCTCTGTGTACACCATGAATGTGTTAAACTTAAAAAGGCTAAATGCTAAATAATTAATGATCAGAGGATTCACACTGATGTTAAGAGATGATTCATATTTCAGGATTCATAGGTGTTTTTTGTCAGTTTGGAGTTTTTTTAATCAATTGACTAATTAAGGCAGTATGGAAATAATGCTAGAAATAGCAGACAGAGATGAAGTCTAAAATCAAGGAAAGATTGAGCCTTGGGACTTCAATCTAAACCTTATTTAATGATTTCTGTTTTTACAGAGTATTCAGAGTACTGATTTCTACTAGGTTCAAACCTTAAATTGATTTCATATGAGAAAGAATAAACCACTGAGAAAAAAATTAATTTACCTAATTAAATATTGCTGAATGTTAGGTTATTTCTGGTACTCATTTGTTACTGCACATTTCATAGCACATATTTCCCACCTGCTACCTTTATGTTGTTTCTCCACCAGTAAGACAGAGAATACAGTATGGAATCTACCACAGAATCAAGTGTAGTGAAAAGGTTTCCATTAACTGGATTATATGAGCCAAAGATATAGACTGGATATCTTATAATTATTAAATATAAAATAATTCTTACCCCATTTAGAAGTTATCCATGGTAAAAACCTCAAGGTTTTAAGTGTAAGACTTACCATAAAATAAATTAAAACTGCTGCACAGTTTCTAGAACAACAGAACCAAATTAATGTAATTTGCATGACCATTGAAAAAATTGTTAAAGCTATGAGTTAATTAGTAGAAAAACAAAGAGAAAATGAAAAGTAGGGGGCATAGCAAGAAAAGTTAAAAAATAAAATGGAAAGACACATAGTAAATAGAACTCACTATACATAACACACATTTAAAGGACTCGAAAATTTACCTCCTATGAATAATCAATCAAGGAATTTGTAGTGAGTGCCCAAGTATCATATCTTTATCTTTAGAATGACAAGGAAGGAAATTACCAAAATAAAATCATACAGTATCTTAAAATTCAGAGATTGAAATTAGTAAAATATTATACCCTGTGAATAAAAAGGCAAAAATCTTATGAACTTTTCATACAAGCAAGTCACTTTCAATTACTCATGTGCTGAGTAATTGAAATGTGAAAGAATACCTTTATTTAACACTAAAATCTATTTTCTCCAATTTCTTCTGAAATATCTTCCTTACAATTTAGGACTGCATTTAATTTCATAAGTATTTATAAAACACAGGAAATTATAGGAACATATAGACTTAATCTGGAAATTGCTCTTATTTTTGTTTGTGTCTGGTATGAAGATGAGTCCAGTGTCAGCACTTAACAAATCATGTTGATTACTTTCGCAGGAAGTGCTGTGACATTTTTAATGACTGTGGCTGATTAGAGCCTGAAATGACAGATCATGAAAAGAGCAGAGTTTTTAAATTAGGCAGTCAGCATTTTGAGTCAGGGAAAAAAAACAGAGAAAAACATTCACATATTTTATTGAATCTAACTTAGCTTAGCTATGAAGTGAATGTATTGGGAGAATACATTCACTTCACATCTGCTATATGATTCTGGTACATTTTCCTACAATATGTACTAAGCTATTTTTCACATACATTTCCCTATATTGTCTTTTAAAACTAAAAAAGATGAATTTGTGTGTCCCATTTTATGATTTGCTTGTAGTGCTCAGATATCACAGGGGGAAAATGGACACTGATCTCATACAATAAATAAATAAATGTGGTTTGTATTTTTTTAATATCATTATTTTGTGGTTACGTATGCATACTACACATGTATAGCCAACACTGAATAACATACTACATCACAAATAGTATTTAAAATTAAAAAAAAGGAAGCTAGTAGTAATTTTGTCCAAATTGACCTTCACATGTGGTTAACTCCCCCATATCTTTCTCTGTTTATGTTTAATTCCTAGAAAGGATTACTAGATACTTTTGAGTAGTGAGTACACATCATAAATTATACTATTGGCCAGGAATCCAGCCTACACAGTTGATCTTGGTTGTCAATATAACTACTTGTAAAGCAACCACTACGAATTTTAGAAAGAACTTAAAATGAGAGAAAAAAAAAGCTTTTCTGTTAGAATATTTTTAAATTGAATAAATAAACAAAACTAATCCCGCAAAAATAGCAAAAGTTTGAAAAGAGGTGTTACTTAGAGAAGTTGTTGTAAAGATTGACCTCTTCTCAGAATGGGTAAATAGGAAAATTGAGATCAATCTTGGGAAACGAACGAAAAATAAACTGCCTTTCTTTTAATCATTTTGATATTGAGGCACTGCATCTACTTGATGTGGCTCTGCTGCCACTGCCAGGCTGACTGTCTCTGTCCTAAGGATGTGTAATGCTTTGACTACATTGACAAGGGAATGCAGTTAACAAGGTGTGCTCAGACTGTGCCTACCACTCAAGCTGGAATGAATGCTATCAACATTACCATCCAGCAAAATCAAGAGAGTAAACATCTTTAAAAACCCCATTTTTTGACACAATACTTCTCTTTTGGAAAGGTACTTGACCAAAACCTTGGAAGAAATACCGCACAGGAAAATATGCTTCAAACACCATTGTTCCTGCTGCCTCATACAGTTTGCTTGGTGATCCAGGACTTAATATGTTGCCTATGTCAATACTTGCCTTATAAGGTGTTTACTTGCATTTTATGTCCAGATTTCCTTTTGGAGCTCCATTTTTATAGCCAAACATCATAACAGCACTTTGAACTCACCCACCATTCTCAGATAGCCTATTATCTGTTGGTATTAGAAATGCTAAGACAATTATTTTCTGTGGAACCTAAACTGACCTTTGTCTATTTTCATTTGCAGTAGTAACCCTTGTGGGTCACTGCCCATCAATCATAGAACTACCTTTCATAACAAATCTGACAATTTTTTCTAAAAGAAGTTCAATTCCTCTCATTACAGAATTCCATTGTTTGGAGCCTGATAATGAAGTATCCTGTTAAGAAAGAGATATTCAACAAATGTCAGAGAGGTTTGTCCATGGTGCATGTTTGAATCTCGTAATTAAAGGAAAATCATATGGCCACTAGAAGGTTCTTCTCCTTTTATGGTAAAACATTCGTTCTCCTACTTGACTTATGGCTAACATACTGGTAATCGATCTGATGATGAAATAGTCATTTACATATGCACTAGCAATACTTACACTTTTATAGCAAAATATGCGACAGGTGCAGAGTACATATCTGGCATAATAAAGGCTTGCCATCTGTGGGTATAGATTTTGGAATATTGCTATTTCACTGCTATTTTCACCAAGTGATTTTAAAAAAATATATGAAAGAGGAATACTTTTATTAGTTGCAATAGGATTTTTACTTTATTTTGTCATTTAAATTTATTATCAATAACCATTTTACTTGCATAAATACAGCATGTATTTTACATTTACAGTGATTTTACCTAAAATACTCAATAACTCTTAAAAAACTGGTTGATCTAGAAGCAGAAAATGGAATTAATTTCTTATGATATATTACTACTCCGTAAGACTCCAAAACAAACTAACCTGAGAAACAATAATGCATCAATAAATATTTATGTAGCAAAATTCATAACAGCAAAAATTCTGTAACCTTAGTTCTATGTTGACTCTTTTAGCTTTGATTGCTGAAAATATTGAGAGAAATGGCTTCTATGAGATCAGTGGAGTGACTGTTGTCTACTCAGGATAAGAATGGTAAACATTCAGAAGGATTAGGAACAACAAACAAAAAAATTCTCTCAACTTTAATATAATCGGCTTTTGCTAAACATTCATTGCATGTTCAGTGAACATGGAGCAGAGTGGGGAGCTCTCTTCTGGGAAACATCAATGCACATAGACCTTCATCTACCTTCTAGACCTACCTCGTGCCATCCCATGGTCTGTTCGGACAAGAGAGGCCTGGAGACTTGCTAAGAGTATGCCATCACTTCCTTACAATCAGCCTATCTTCTTAGGGAGAAGAAAGATATGAACTGAGGTTCACACTATCTTGCCTTCTAGAGGCTTTTTTCTTTTAAACGCGTGTAAATTGCTTGAATGATCAGTAAGACAGAAGACCTGCAAACAGGAACTATATTTTTGACAGATTCAGGATATCCTCATGAGAAACATGGACACTGCCTCTGTAAAATGAAATTGAATGAGTTTTCAAGTGGATTGATGATTGAAGATTGGTAACTTTATTAATTTTCAGCATACTCCTGGATATTTTTCCCATCTGTTGACATTTTCTAGGATCCTTCTAAGCAGTTTGCTGAGTAGCAGTCCCAGAAACCAATTAGCTGGCTTGGAATTAGTGTCAGTTAGAATTAGTGAGCAGACCAAAGCAGAAAATATTATGGTGGATGTCTTCTATAGACCACCTGATGAGGAAGAGGTAGAGGCCTTTTGCAGAGAGTTGGAATAAATCCTACATTCACAGTATTGGTTCTCATGGGAGACTGTGACAGTATCTGCGGGATGGACAGTACAACAGGGCACAAGTAATTCAGGAAGTTTCTGCAGCACTTCACCCCGACTTCCCAAAAGAGGTGATTGAGGACCAATGAGTACAACTGCTCTGCTGGACTGATAAACAAGGAAGGACTGGCCAGAGATCTGCATGTTGGGTCCATAATTCAAACATCCAATAAATAATAAACACATATTCTCTATAACTGTTAAATGTGTGCCTGAACACCCCTCCATTAAAGATTTTTTAAATTAAAAATTGTAACCTAGAGCTGCACTAATAAAACTAATATTTTAATATTGTGGTCACTGAATTTAGAAGAATACTTTTTGATTTTAGATATCAGTTAAATATATTTCCTGAAATAAATCTCTTAAAAATTTAGTTTAATTCTACCTGAAACTAAGATAAAATTTTCCAAATTGCTTCCTCAAAAACTGAGAGGGAAAGTATAAAACTGAGGTATATGGGTATGTTGCTAACATATTTAATAGTGATTTCAGCGTTTACTCTTAAATTCAGCCTTGTTCTTCTTACAGAAATTTATAACTGAATCTTCTACTAGGTGTTCTGGTCATGAGGGTACACCGTATTCTAAGGCTCACTCATCAAACATCACTGATACTGGCTTTATTGCTCAAATTCATGAAAATAAATAAATTGTTACTAAGTCAAGGCCTGGGCTCCTTACTGTTCCCTACACAGCTAAATAATACAGCAACCCCTACCATTATCTTCTATCAAGTAGCACAGACTGGACACATAAAGTTACAGAACACCTGACCTTCAGTCTCTCCCAGAATGTATGTGATGCCTTAATACCTTACTGAGACACAGTACAGTGGATGAGGTTAGAAGGCACTTTGGAATCTCCTGAGTTCAGCTCCCATGCTCAGAGAAGGGTCAGCTTGAATGGCTGCTAAAAGATGTTCCCAGTCAGGCAAGGCCGGAGACATCACAATGACCTTGGGCAATCTGCTTCAGTGTTTGACTACTGCTGAGGTTAAAAAGATTTTTCTTATGTTTAAATGGAATTTCATGGATTTCATTTGGTATTCATTCCCTCTTCTCCTGTCCCTGGGCATCACCGGATACTTCAGAAGAATCTGTCTCCATCTTCTCTATTTACCCTTGTCCCCTCAGTTGATGAGACAATGAAACAGCATGCCCAGAGAAGTTGGGGATTCCCCATCATGGGAAGTTTTCAAGGTCAGGTTGGACAGGGCTTTAAGCAACTTGATCTAGTGAAAGATGTCCCTGATGTTGGCAAAGGAGCTGGACTAGATGATATTTAAGTTCTTTTCCAACCCAAACCATTCAGTGAGGCTGGAGGCAGAGTGAGTGTTTATTGTGCAACCTGAAAGCTTCAGTGGTGTACCAGTAGAAAAGAAGCAGAATGTTCTCAGAAAACACATTGAAACAAACCTCAACAAGCCCAAGACTGATGGGGAGAAAGCAAAACCCCCTTCACTGTGAGCATCATACTCTTGACAAATGTGCTGATGATTTTCTGTAACTCTGACCCTGATTCTCAAGGAAAGCTGCTGACTCCTGACAACAGGAGAATACTGAAAAGTGAGCTTATTACTAGAGAAAAATGTATAGATATTAGAAAGTTCTCTTGTGCAGCAATTTTTAAAGTATTCACACATAAGCCATTTCTATTTGAATTTGGATGAGGAATACGAACTTTTAGTACAAATGGTCTGCTAATAGGAGCTGAATGATCTGTTACAAATTGACTTTTAAAACTTTGACTAGAGTAATAATAATTTTTGTCTTCATAAAAACAGGATGTCCCTTTTTACCCTAACAAGATTTTGACTATGAATGAATGGGTGTGAAGTGGAAGTTAATCCTTAATCATAAACACAGGAATTTTGTCATATTTTTTGATAAAGAATCCCAGGGTCTCTGGTCATGCTGAAATCTAATAGTGTTGGGTCATGTGGTAACATGTTCAAGTGGTAACCTTAAGCAACAGACCCACTTACTTTCTTCAAAATATTTCTACTCATTCTACAAGATTATATCAAAAGATGAATAAAAATTGCTCTTTCCCCTCTTATTAATTTCTGCTTAATTAATGTATTTTCACCACAGATAATGTGTCTACTAGTTATACTGGTATTTCCTGTTGCATGGCTTGATACTAGTGCCAAAAACTTCACAAGATTTTTCCTGTGGGATTAATATTTTTTTAAGCTAGTTTTTGGAGTACAGTGTAGGAGGAAGGCAATGTGCTCCAGATCTGATGTTCATAAATGAGTGACCTATGGTCAGGCAGCAAAGGCAACTTAAGAATTCACCTACTGAACATAAAATCTCATGCAGACATGGAGCAGCTCATGTGAAGCTTTTACTTTCTGATTGTGTTAAGAATACAATACAGAAAGGCACAAGAAATGCAGGTTTTTGGAATGTTTCAAAGACTGTTTTGCTGGTGCTGGAGAGGCTAAGGGAGGCACTCTGATGCACGTACTGCTGACAATAAGAAAAATGGGTGGTGGATGGGAAGGCTGATAGGAACTTTACCTGTAATTTAACAAATTTAGTGAGGGAAATGAGGAAAGCAAACGGAAGCATAAAAAATTGTTTCTAGTAAATGCAGGCTTCAGCTTGCCCAGGGAACTGCTAGGCTGGACCTTGTGGCATCTTGCCCTGCAGGGGCCCAAAAGACCAGGATGATCTTTCAGGACAACCTCATTAAAACACTAGAGCACTCTGTCCTATATGCATAAAATTAAGTAGGCATAACAGGAAGCCACCCTGACTGAATTAAATGCCAAAAGAAAGCATAAGGAAGATAAAAGCAGAGAAAAGATACCCAAGAGGAACATACAGAAAATGCCATATAATGCAGGGATGGAATTCAGAATGACAAAGACCGGCTGAATTTCCAAGTAGTGAGTGATATGAAAGGCAACAAGAAACACTTCTATAATTATATAGCAGGAAAAAAGAAGATCAGGCAATAGTCAGGCAACCAGCTGGTGAAGAACTTGGAGAAAATCATTAAAGTAATCAATGTCTTTAACTAGGTGTTTACTGGCAAAGTCTGCCAACAGGTCTCAAACTTCTGTGCTTGATGACAGAATTCAGACAGAAATCCTACCAACTACAAAAAAGTTCAAGATAAGGACCATTTTGACAAGCAGGATATGCACAGATCAATAGTATCAGGTGGGATACATCTGAGGGTGCTATTGCATCCAAATTTAACAGCCAGTCTAAAGCCTAAAGCAACTCTGCTTCTGGTATGTATCATTGTTCAACCCCAGCCATCAACTAAGACCCGCACAACTGCTTTCTCAATCCTACCTGGTGGGATGAGAGAGAGAATTGGAAGAGAAAAAAAAAAAAAAAAAAAAGAGAAAATTCGTGTCCTGAGATAAAGACACTTTAAGAAGTAATGCAAAAGCCACAAGCACAAGTAAAGCAAAACAAGGAATTCATTCACTGAATCCCATGGGCAGGCAAGCATTCATCCATCCCCAGGAAAGCAGGACTCCATCATCTGTAATAGTGACATGGGAAGAAAAAATGCTATCATTCCAACTGTTCCCCCCCACTTTCTCCTCCTTCTCCCAACTATATATGCTGAATATGATGTCATGTGGTATGAAACTTTGCCTATTGGGGTCAGCTGTCCTATGTTGCTTCCCAAATTCTTATGCACCCTCAGTGTCCTCACTGGAGGAGTGGTGTGAAAAGCAGAAAAAGCTTTGTCACTGTATAAGCGCTACTCAGCATTAGCTAAACATCCCTTTATTATCAACACTTTTCATAGAAAATTGTAAAGCATAGCCCCATAATGGCTACTATGGAAAAAGATTAACTGTGTCCTAGTTAAAACTAGCACACCATATTAGTATACAGTTATATGCACAGTCTTTGCAAAGGATTTAGAGAGGGTACTGTTTTTTTCCTGCCTTACTTCAAGAAACTGGAACAGAGGATTTCTGCTGTACCTTTATGGCAGCATCACTTCACCTATCTGGCTAACTCATACACATTGCTTTTGTTGTGTTCTAAAACTGGCTTCTCTCCAGGTTGAATTCAAGCTCATCAGCAAATGGCCATAATTTTTTATAGTTCAAGGGTCGCTGTATTATGTTTATGTATTTATTTTCAGCCTCAGCTGTCATATTGTGACTGTGCATTTTACATACTCAGGTGAGATAGCCTCTCAATGAGATTTTCAGGGATGTGATTTTCTGACTTCAGGACATTTTAATTGAGCCTGCACACACTCTTTCTATGGCATTTTCAGGTTTATCAGGATTAATGGCAAATCATTTTATGCATGCACTGTAATACATACCATGGCAGTACTAAAAGAACTTATGCAATAGATCTTTCTATCTGCTTATTATTAACAACTATCTAATTACTGCTGTACATTTGAATTTGATTCTTCTCATGTCTAACACTTCTGACAAAGCTTTTTGATGTTACTGCAAGCTGCTCTCATCATTTTGAAGGTGGTGACAACTAAGACAACCTCTAATTTCTGCAAAAGGCAAAAGTCATGGTGAGCATCAAAAAGCAAGCAGGAGATTGCCAGGAACTGCAGAACTGGAAGCCATGTTCAGGTTTAAAGTGATTGGAAACAACTGGCATGGATTTCTCATGGCTAAGCTCTGCTTGACCAGCCTGATTTTCTTCTGTGATGAAACTTCTGACTCTGTGGATGAGGTGAGAGCAGGGAATACAATTTTCTCTTACTTTAGCAAGGTATTACATGGTATTTTTACAGCCAAATTTATGAGAGATGATTTGGATAGTCTGTACATAAGAATGAACACAATTGGAGGGACCACCAGATTTTAAGTGTTAGCATTTCAAAATCTGTCAGTGCATTGTATTCTTCATGAAGCAGTCCCACATTAACAATCTGGGTCATGTGGCAGAACTGATTTGTACCAGGTGTTGGGTCTGACTGAGACATGAGTTCCTTTTTCCTCATCAGCCCTTACAGTGCTGTGCTTTGCAGTGGTAACTGGAAGGATGTTGATACCATACCAGTGTTTTGGCTACTACTGAGCAGCACTGTCCCTCTAACCTATCCTTCATCACCATCAAAGGGCTGAAAGTGGGCAAGATCCAGGAAGGGGAAATAACCAGGCTATTTGACCCAAATTTACCAAAGTTATATCCCATACCATATGATGCCAGCTCAGATATAAAAGCTAAGGGAGAGAGGGGAAATTGCGGGGAGAGAGTGTTTGTATTCATTAATCTACAGAGTTTGCCTTCTAGAGCAACAGCTGTGCATGCTGAAGTGCTGCTTCCTGGGAAGTTTCTGAACATTGTTCACTGATGGGAAGTAGAGATTAACTTTTCCCATTGCTTATGCATGTGCCAACGTTTGCTTGTCTTCTTTTATTTCAGTAAACTGTCTTATCTTAACCTACTTGTTGTTATCCATCTTACCCTCTTCCCCCTATCCCACTGGGAAGAGGAGTGATAGAGTGGCTTGGCAGGCACTTATTGCCCAGCCCAGATCAAGCTACATACCAACTTATGCACAAAAGGCCCCTTTTATTCTCCTCTCAATTCTCCTTTTTTTTCTTTCCTCCTTATTTTTGTTTTTCTCTATCTCAGTCCTTCACCTACACTCCTTAATAAGCTTTGCATAGTCCCACAGTCCCCTCTCAAAATCCATACTATTCATCGTCCTATAATTTCCCCCTCTTATCTGTTGCACAGCTCAGACTGTCTGTCCTTAAAGCTGTGCCTTGTGTTTTTTAACAGCCCATCAATTAGCAGCTATAGTGTTTTGATCTTCATAATTTTCTTGTTTATCACTTACTTAACAGATTTGTGTCCCTGTGTGTTTTATCTCTTTCCTTGTTACTTTCCTTTATAAAAGGTCCTTGACATAATAAGCTTAATGAACCAAATGCTCTCTACTCTCACACACCAGCCACTACCCACTGGGGAAAACATTTTAGAAAATGTCTTGTGTATGGCAGTGGACAAGAATTTGAGTATGAATCAGCAGTACTACTTTGTGACATATTAGCCAAATAATAAGTAAGAGTGTAGCCTGCAGGTTGAAAGCAAAGATTATTACCCTGTGTGTGCCACCTCTGTGACCCAAGTCTGTGTCATATTGCCTGAGGTTCTGGGCTTACCAGTACAAGAAAGACACTGAGTCCAGAGTACTCACAGAGAGGGTCAGGGGGCTCAGGCATAAGACACACAGGAGACACTGAGAGAACTGGTGAAACTAGAGAGGGATGTCTTTCAAGACTTCTGTCTTTGAGTACTTAATGGGAGGTCACAAAGGAAACAGACTTATTGGTGTTCACAGTGAAAGGACAAGAGGTCAAGGTCAGAAGTTGAAGCAAGGGAAAAATTATTACTAGGTATCAGAGCAAAATTCTCCACAGGAAGTATATAAGCACTGGAACAGGTTATTCAGAGAGTCAGCTGAACAAGACACTTAACAGTGGGATCTAACTTTGAAGTTAGCCATGCTTTGTGAAGGGGAATAAACTAGATGACCTCTAGGCGTCCTATCCAACCAAAATTATTCTATCATTCTAATTAAAAGGTCAGTATTCGCCTGGAATAAAACGTATTAGAGAAAAGAGAAGAATATTTAGCTTAATTTGTAAGATTTGAAATGTAAATATTGAATCTGGATGAAAAATAGTACTCTGGTTTAGTTTAATTTTTTCAAGAGTTCTGCAGAATTTATATTAGCCAATTACAATATGCTTACAAGGAATGCTCTAGGGATAAGCTACATGTTCCTTAACTTTACTTGATCTAAGTCTGATTGCAAGTGACTGGATAACAGTAAGATATTCCTCATCCAAGTATATGTGAATTTATAAACTATCCTTAGAAACTCTTAGAAGTGCAGAGGCTGTCTAGTGTGTCCTTTACTGAACTCAAATTACAGAAGCATTATTTCTGAGTTCTTGTTTCAGCAGCCTGGCCCTGAGCAAACAGACAGCTGGCATGACCTAGCTCAAGGAGATAGAAGCACTTTGCAAGGACTGTTAGTGATCTTGGAGTCTTTCTGGAATTCAGTGATGGGGTAAAAGCTTCAAACATATGACTGAATAGTACCCACACATTTTAAAATCTGCTTTTGTAGAAATAAGGCTATCAGCCAGAAGTCAGACTTTTAATTTCTTTCTGTTTCTTGAAACCTGCCCTAAAAAATTCATTTTGTTTCTGAATATGTTACTAATTTTTTCCACTTCAACATGCAGCAGAATTCTCAGTCTATTCTCTTCTGTTTGCAACTTGTGATCAGCTAAGATAGGGTGTCTTTAGTTGGGCTGCATCAGAAGCTTTGAAGAAGGGAAGCATTGACATAGAACCTGCTGCAGAATTTCTCCCTCTCTAGGAAGTTGTTCAGCAGATATTCACCAGAGTGAGAACATGGCTGGGATTGGCCCTGGTTGGTCTTAACTTTGTCCTCAGACAAAGAACTTTTAGAGCTCCTCTCCTTCTTAGTTCTCTGAAGTTTATAAAATTTACCTTACAGAACTAAGTAATTTGAAGGTTTAAAAGATGTTTCAAATAGCCAAGAAGATTGGACACATCAACAGGAAGCTTCCTTGGGGAAGCAGTGTCACCAGAGTCCTCACAAAACCCTTATTTTAAATTCCCTATGAATACACAGACTTCAAAAGTATATATCTCTTAATTTCCAGGTTTTGGTCTTTAGCACATGTTTGCCTTCTTCTTTCGGGGTTTATTCTATCATTGAATCTCTTACCTCTGCATCAAAGAATGCATATTTTTAAGGGTAAGATTTGGAAATACTATGCAAGTAAACAACCTATTCTGATAGGAGAAATTCCTTACATTATTTTACAGAGACTCCCTTTTAAAACATATGTGAATGATTTTAGTCACAGGCATATACAAAATTACCAGATAAAAAGGTGAAATATCTAAGAACACAGACTTTGAGAGAATGTAATAACCAAGAAAAAGTAGAAGAATCAAATGAAGCTCCTAGTGGGATATATATATAAAAATATATATTGAGGGGAAAAAAAAGTATATAATGAAAAAAGCTACAATTCATGTAGTTTACATATATGAAGGTAAGCATAGAAACTAACTTAACTTAAAAGTAGGTATTTTTATCAAAAGATATCCAAAGTACTCAATATTACATTGATTTTTAAGCATCTACATAATTTACAACAAAAAGGCTGAAGAATGAATAGTAAGATGGACCAGGATTAAAGTTCAGTTCAAAGTTTTCTGACAATTTGGAGTATACTCACTGCTGGTTTTTCACAGCAGATCACGTCTAGTTCCACAATGACTTTTAGCATTAGACTATGAGCTGATAATTTCATCTGCAAAGCCAAACATCTAGAACTGCTTTAATACAAATTGAAACTATTCATTCATGTGTCTCAAGTCAGTCCAATGTCCATGAATATTATTATAAAAAAAGTTCACCTACATGCCGTAATCTGCATACACATAAATAAAATAATAGTTTATACAACAAACTAAATCACAATTTCCCAGTAAATAAATCATATGTTGTCCTTTAACACCTTATGGGTAGTATAAACTAGTATAAATTTTTATTTAATTAATCTGTATAATTCTTGTACATTTTCAGCCGAGTACGTTGAGAATATATGCTCCAGAAATTTGATGCATGTATGCTAGCTGTGGAGTCAACTACTCCTTCTACTATAGGATAATTTATTACTTTTTCCATAGTTCTCAGCTTAATGCTAAAACTGATGTGGAAAGTTCAACCTGAGACACATTAGTTTCTGAGAAAAACGCAAGTATCCCAAACCCAAAAAATATATCTGTATAATGTACTTTTCTTATGGGAATGGTTAATTAGAATAGGCACTTATAGGAATTAAAATGTTCATAATTTCTTTCTTCTGCTGCAGAGATAGATGAAAGTACAAATATATAATCTTGCTTTGGGCCATTTAAGTCTATAGAAGGATAGGTAAATTCAGGCATCAAGACACACTCCCTGTATGGTCTTCTAGGACAGAAGTTATAACAACTGGAACGAGAGATGGCATTCTGGAACTGCAATATTTTTTGAAAAGTGAACAGAAACGATGATGATGAAGTGACAGAAAACCATACATAGCATAAATTTGTTTAAACCATTATGAGGTTTAGAATTCCCTTAGGCTATTCATTAATAGAAAACTACCCAGAATGACACTGTATGTCAATTAAATTTATAGGCCATTAATAGAAAATCAATCTTTATGGTTTTAATCAAAACAGAGACAAGAGACTACCCAAATCTTTTGTGGCAGGTGGTAAATGATCACTGCACTATGAGAAACAATTCTCAGCCATGTCACTACAGTGTTCCCAAGGTAAATGTCACAACACATTTGCTTAATTTTTGGTATTCAGTATTGGTTTAATCCTGAATATCTGATGTATTCGAGGTCTAATCTAGTCTAAAAAATTCCTATATACTTTCTTTTATTGACTCAGAATATTTCTCCTTAAATAAGTGGTTTATATATATATTATAAAACATATTATTATATTACTTTTGTGACTGTCATATAGGACTTTCATTTCCTGAATATCTGGTCCAATTCTTATATATACTGTATTCAAATTAGGTTAGTTTTTCTTCATCTCTTACTTGTTCTTTTAACCTTAGTTGTGTTGTAGACTTCTAACAAATCAAGTACACAGGTTTAAGAATTATTTTAATGAATATTGGTAATATCTGAAAAACTGTATTATTTTATAATATAATTTTTGAGCAAATAGAAATACTGCAACTGTGCTATATAAGTTCTTTAGTTACTCTGAATGGAAAAAAGGTTATGTTGCTTTTTCTATCACCATAAATATCTTTCACCTCAGTGTCCGTTTGTGAAAAAACTCAATAAGTGAAAATGCTTTGAAGGCAGGTTTCCTAATCAGATTTTTATAAAGAGATATCATTCATTGCTCGGCTTAACAGGGCAGTTGAATGCCAACTGGTAATTGAAGTCTGACTGAAGAAAAATAAAATATCAATCATGCTTGTCATTAAAAGAGAAGTGAAAAGGTATACAAATGAATGTGGTTTGCTTTTGACCCAAGGATTTTTTTTTAACAGAAATACTGATTTATGCAACCATTAGGTTTGAATGCATGCAACACAACTTTCTCAGATTGAATTCCATTGATTTTCTATAACAATGTCAAGCATTCAATGCACCACAGAAGCTTTGAGACTGAAATAAATAATCCCTTATGAAAGAAAGTGATTCTTCCCTTCTTAAACCCATAGGTGAACATCCTGTTCATCCTTCTGCCTTGCTCTGTTGTAGCTTCAGCTGTAAGATGCTAGAAGTTCTTAATTCCTTGTCTTCATTTTCATTTAGGATAATATGCTTTGTTTTTCTTACGACCTTCTTTATGCTCTTGCCTCTGGGACAAGTTGTTAAAATTGTATGCCTTTCTGTTTATGAAATGTGAATAGATGTAAAGAGCAAAATAAATGCCATAAAATTCAACTTTGAATATAGTTATATGTGATATTGACAGAATGTGGGTAGGACAGAAATAGCCTTGAAAGATGCTGTTTCACATGGAAGATTCATATTTGAAATGTGCAACAGACTTGTAACACATACTGCACATGCAAATTATTATTTCTAATGAGATCTGCAGTGTTTCTGATCACACTGTCAGTCATAATCACTTTTCTGATATTGTTAGTTCTGGTGATTTAAGTTTAATATTTATAGCTCAAAATACTCATTTCTAAACTTGAGTTTGATGAGTCTTGTACTCCACACCAAATTTATCCCTTGCTTTGTTATTGATTTGTTAGTTATTTACTCTTCTTTTTCATACATATGATTTAAAGTTGGTAAATAATTTAAATTCCATTATGACATTCATTTCAAGCATCTTCAGATATTGTTTTGAAATTCCTACCTTGAACATAAAACCACACTACTGCTTATGAGGAATGACATACAATTTTCAGGTGAGTATTTCCATACAAAACGCTACTACTATCCCCAAAGTATTTCACTGATGTACAACTTTATTTATCACAAATACATAATGCATGATTTTCAGGTGACACTAAATAAAACCTCAACTGTTTTGCAAATAAGAAATAAAACATAGGGCATTGAATTATCTTCTTACTCTTATTCAATAACAGACAAATCAGTTCTTAATTTTTTTGTGTTGTATTTCCTTGTTTCTCAAGTAGTTACAATGATTATTCAGCAGTTTCTTCGACTGCAAATAGGCCTTCTATTTTAATTGGCAAAAGCAGGTTAATACTGGTACTCATCTGTAATTATAATAGGTCTATATTTGTACCTAATATTGGTAATATAAATAATGATAAATAGAAATCTCTATTTGAAAGGGATATCCTGTGAAAATGTAGTGTAAAAGTGACTGCTAACTTGATAACAATATCTACTTTGGGCATCTTGTTCCTGATATTTTAGTCTGCTCAATGTCTCTATTTTTCTTACACCCAGGAAAGGATGACTGACATCTTCAGTGGGATATTTGAGCAGAGACACAGTTTTGATTCATCTCCTAAAACACTTGTTTTAATTTTTTTAAAGGAGGCCCATGGCAACTATTATCAACCTTGATTATAACATTTTGTTTGACAATTTGAACCCTGTCATTTTAACATCTTCCTGTGATTTTTATAGTGGTTAAGAAAAGTAAAGGAAGATATTTACTAGACTTCAATATCTAATAAAACTTAAACCAGCATGTCAAAAACCATGAGCTTCACGGAATACAGAAATCAGCTTTTCAGAAATTAGTTCTGCTCTCTCAGCATCCTCATAATCAAACTTAAGAAGTGTGGGTTAGATGAGTGGACCGTGAGCTGAACAGCTGATCCCAGAGCATCCTAATCAGTGGCCCAGGATCCAGTTGGAGGCCTGTCCCTAGTGGTGTCTCCCAAGGATTGATACTGAGTCCAGTATTGTTTAACTTATCCATTAATGACTTGGATAAGGGGCAGAGTATGTCAGCAAGTTCACTAATGACACAAAGCTGGGAAGAGCAGCCGGTATCCCAGAGGGCTGTGCAGCCCTTCAGAAGGACTTCAACAGGATGGAGAGATGGGCAGAGAAGAACTGTCTGAAATTCAACAAAGGCAAATGCAGCCTCTTCTCCTGTACCTGGAGAAGAATAACCCACCAAGTACAGGCTGACTTGCTGGAAAGCAGCTCGGCAGAGAAGAATGTGGGGGTGCTGGTAGACAGCAAGCCGTCCGTGACCCTGCAATGTATCCTTGTAGCCAAGGCGACCAACAAAATCAGCGAATGCATTGCAAAGAGCATCGCCAGCAGGCCAAGTGAGATGATTCTGCCTCTCTACCCAGCCTTGGTGAGGCCACATCTGGAGTGCTGTTCTGCTCCTCAGTACAGGACAGACACAGAGCTTCTGGAGCAGGTTCAGTGGAGGGCAACAAGGATGATTAGGGGACAGAAGCATCCTCAGTCTATGAGAAAAAGCTGCAGAAACAGCCTGTTCAGCCTTCAGGAGAGATGAATGAGAGAGGACCTCATCAATGTCTATCAATATCTGAAAGGAGAGTGTCCCGAGGATGGAGCCAGGTTCTTCACAGTGGTGCCAAGCAATAGGACAAGAGGCAATGGGCCAAAACTGATGCACAGGACGTTCCACCTGAACATGAGGAAGAGCTTTACTGTTCAGGTGACATAGCATTAGAACCGACTGCTCAGGGAGATTGTAGAGTCTCTGATTGTTGGACCAGATAATCCACTGCGGTCTCTTCCAAAATGACTCCATTCTCTGATTCTGTGAGAAAAAAGCAGGAATGCAATATAGCAGGAGGTGTGGTCAACAGATGTAGTGATTCTTTCTGAGACACAATGCTTTCTTTCAGAAATTTTATGAGATCTCATTTTCATAATTACGTAATACTTAACTGGACAATTAACTACTGACTGCTATGTAGATTGTCATCTGGAATTGCATACTGCCTTGGGACAGGGAAAGGCATGGAATACATCTCATTTGTATGCGTATTTTACTTCTGTATGTCTTTTTTCATGTGCTATAGGTAAGGAAAAATTGGTTGGCTCTGTAATCTTTTACTTGTGTCTTATGTGTATTATGTTTCCTTGTCCTTGATGGGAGAAAAGATGTTTTTTGTCAGGACTACAGCTTCTGTTGATACAAACAGAGCACTTTGGGGATAATTTAACAGATGTTAGTTGAAAATTACCAAGAATATTCAGTGGGGGAATAAGGTGGTGAAAAGTTATATTTAGTATTTAATTATTAAAATGGAACT
Organism: Camarhynchus parvulus; assembly: GCF_901933205.1. NCBI lineage: Eukaryota > Metazoa > Chordata > Aves > Passeriformes > Thraupidae > Camarhynchus > Camarhynchus parvulus. Next base: position 54,268,939 of record NC_044571.1, read on the forward strand.
TTCTTCATCAAATACATGAAAGAGATCTGGATATCTTTATAACCTCACTGCAATCTCCATTCAGGTAGTTGTAAAGAGCGATAAGGTCCCCCTTGAGCCTCCTTTTCTCTGGATTAAACAGCCCCAGTTCCCTCAGCTGCTTCTCATGAAACCTGTGCTCCAAACCCTTTGGTAGCTTTGTCGCCCTTCTTTGGACAAGCTCTGGCACCTCAACATCTTTTGCAATGAGAGGCCCAAAACTGAGCACGGGACTTGAGGTGCAGTCTCACCAGTGCTGAGTACTGATGCCCTAGTGCTGCTGGCCACACTATTGCTGACACATACCAGGATGCCATTGGCCTCCTTGACCACCTTGGCAGACACTGGCTCATATTCAGCCAGCTGTTGACTGACACCCACAAATCCCTTCCTACCAGGCAGCTTTCCACCTGCTCTTCCTCAAGCCTGTAGCACTGCATGGGGTTGCTGGGACCCAAGGGCAGAACCCAGCCCCTGGCCTTGTTGAACCTCATACAATTGACCATAGTCCATTGATTCAGCCTGTCCATATCCATCCCTTCAGAGCCTTCCTACCCTCCAGCAGATCAACACTCCCACACAACCTGGTGTGAACTGAAGGTATATTCCATTCCTTGTCCAGATCAATTATAAAGATATTAAAGAGAATTGGCCCCAACACTTAGATTAGGGGAACCCCAGTCATGACCTCCTTCTGTGCATAGCACCTTTTATCACCCCACATTTTGGGCCCAGCCATCCAGACACTTTGTTACCTGGCAAAGAGTGCGCCTGCCCAAGCTGTGAGCAGCCATGTACAGACTTGAATGGTTGCCACGAGACTGTTGGCTGAACCTGGCTTCCAGCACTAGACCTGCTCTTATTACTCAGTTACTGTTTTTGTCAATGTTCTGCCTGTCTTGCTGTCACCATCAGCTTCTGACTTGCATTGCCTTGCAGAGTAACTAACTTCTGCTGCTCCCTGGCACATATAACATCACCTCTTTCACTTTCAGATGTCCTCTTGCTTCTGCCAGATGGATAGGAGGTTGCTTTGGCTTCATGTCCCCAGGTTCAGCCAGTAATGAGTCTGAGCACATATTCCTGATTCACAAACAAATACAGCTGGTCACGCAGATAAAAACTGTGGTGGCATAAACATGAACAGCACACTCACTTCTGTTCCACCTTTCCAGCTGATTTGGTTTAAGTCTACTTGTAGAATATGCACAACCACAATGTGCTTCTTTTCAGTAGCTTGGCCCAGAGCCTGGTCTCCTCCACTTCCTTGAATCTGAACCCATGGGCATCAGACCCATAGCCTGCCTCTCTGGATAAAGTCACTCACACCCCTTACTCTACTTATTGGCTGCTACAACTTCAACTTGTCTTGTGTACATATGAACATAGAGGACAGAGAGACACAGCCAGAAAAAAGGAACAGAGTCATAAGAAGAAAGGACAGATTTCAGTTATCAAGCAGAGGATTTAATAGAAATGCATTGACCAACAGGTTACTTACATAAAATGAGTGACTTTGGGCCCCTTTTCTCTCTTCTAACTGCATCCTTTAGGAAGTCCTTTGTCCTTTAGACAATAACCCCTTTTAGTTTGCGTGGTCTTCTGGTGAATTTATTTTGCTGACTCATTTTGGTGAGCTTCCTGCCCAGGAGGATGATCTAATTATTGTCCTTCAGTTGTCAAAGAAGTAGCTGAGCCAGTATACTCTTTCAGTGACTGTGTTGCCAGATTTCCTTCACCTGTCACTGCTTCTGTGATCCTTTCCATGGTTTTGTTCAATGTGATTAATCTTTAGTGAGGTAACTTACTTAGGTAACATTACTTAGGTAATGAAAGACATGAACTATAGGTCTTTATAAAGTATTCTATCTGGTAAATGCTGTACAAATTTTTGTACCCCCTTTACTATAATTAGGCAAATGTTTAATTTCTATATTTATTTCATTCTTATATTTAGATACATACTTAAGACTGCAGTTTTCAAGTTCAGAGCTGCTTTTGTTCCATACTAATCCTATGTCACAGCATGGTAACTCTAAATAAAGCACATGCCAGGTCTTTTTTCCCTACAAAGAAAACCCACTTTCATGTTCCAATAGCAGGTGCCCTAATATATACTAGATGCCAATCTGCCAAACAGGGCACTATAACAGACTATACAAGCATGAAAAAGAATGTCTAGACAGAGCCTGAAGGACTTCTGCCTTTGGCACAAATCACAGTCATTCTTCATCAGTTTGTATTCAGAGTCTGGGAAGTATGGGAAAAGAAGCCACAAAGATCTTTCTGATTTTCTCTGGATTAAGCAAGAAATCAAGTAAAACTTAGAGTGAAGAGCCTAAATAAACATTTAAATAAACCAGACATTTCCTATGAGTTGCAGAATTAGTGAAATCTCTTCCCAAAATCTGTGTCATTTTTTTTTCCAATGAATTTTCATTTATTCTATCACCTGCATAATTTGTGGGTTTACCCATGTGCTCAACCTGAGCTCCGGACTGTCTATACGTATACTGGTGTTGTTTCAGTACTCATATGCTGGCTGTCAGTTCCTCCAGCTGTTCAAAGGAGACACTAAAATTTGGATTATTCTTATGATCATTATTTTTTATGAAATTTGGTTTTGATACCCTAACATTTCTCTCATGTTCAGCATAACTCAGCTGAAAAGTTATAGGGGTAGGTGGATTTAGACAGACAAAAAAAGGTAACTCATAAATCTTCTTTCTTCAGCAGACCTACAGAAGAATTGAGAAAGAGAACCAATCCTTATTATTCTCTGTTTACTTACAAATTTCCAAAATTAAATTATATATGTGAAAGACAGTAGAGAGCTAATTTTATTTATTTACTTCCCTTGAACACTTTGTATGTCAAAAGTAATTGCTCAAGAAGATGGAGATCATAGGAAATCCTACAGACCTTAAACACAGTGCTGGGTTTGGCTGTCTGTCTCCTGGGACAAGTGAGTACTAGACATATTTTGTCCAGGAAGATTGTTCTGAGTTTTTTTCAGTAAAAGAAAAAAAAATCGACAAACCAAAACAAACCCAGTGTGCATTATTTGATGAGAAGTATATTTCATTTTTGATGGCAGAAAAGCCACTGTTCTCAGTCTTCTCTCTGTGCAGTAACACAACAATGTCCAGCCTCCTTTCTCCCCTTCTGTGAGGAGCCAATGAGTTTTGTTATCCCTCAACAGCAGTTGTCGGAGGCATATCGGGGAGGGGTGGCACATGTGCCATGTCCAGGAGACAGACAGGAGAAGATGGAAGAAGGCCTTATCTCTGGGGGTACTTTGCCTGGCCACCAGTTCATGTCTGGCATGGGACAGGCAGTCAGCAGGGGAATACTGAAGACACTTGTACCCCAGAGACACTCTGCAAAAGGTCTCTGCCAATGGACTGCACTGGGACATCGGACTGGGCCAATGGTTTCCTGTCGGCAGGCAGACTTTGGGAGGAGCCAGGGCCATAAAAAGTAACTGCATCATAAGCCTGGGGGCTGTTCAGTTCTTTGCCTTTTGACTCTTTGGGAGCTTTTTGAATTTGCTTTTGGAGTCCTGCCTTTTGGGTCTCCTGCCATCACTGGCTCTTGCCCACCCTCACGTCTGTCCTGCCTCCCTGTGTCCCTGACCAGCACCCTGCCTCCTCCATCTCTGCACCCCTTCCTGAGTCACCTGTGTCCTACCCTGCCCGCCTCCGAGCCTGCCCACCATCGGGATCCTCACCACAATCCTGTCCAGGCTCCTGGACCAGATTGATGCGATCACTAGGCTACATAGTCAGAGTTCACTTTTCTTCCCTTGTCTATGAATCCAGTGTTCCAGAACAAGAAAATGAAGCATTTTTAAATTCCTGAATTCCCATACTCAAACAATTAGAACACACACCACTATCATCACTAAAACTTCTTTTCTAGACTCTTTACAAGGAGGGAAAAAATAGACATTTACAGAGCAAAATTTTTTACATTTATCTCACGATGAGATGAATAGCACCCAAAAGTAAACATAACTTTTTACTAACTACGAATATTTTAGAGTAGTGGGGATGAATTTCATTACCTCAAGTTCCCATGATAACATGGAATGCAAAATGGTAAAATACTCTATTTTATTGAAGCAGAAAGTAGACTTTAATATGGTTCCTGCAATCAAGTCAGTGGAAAATACTGACCATGCTCTACAACAAGTATGTTCTAAGAATGATTGGTGGATCCACTGAAAAGAAGAAATTTGTAGGAAAATCTGATTTGTTGTTCTTAATAGGACATAATGATGAGCTAGGGGCCCCTTTGTTCAGCAGTGTCCAAGACTTGTATGACTCTCAGTATGCCTAGAAGGGCACCTCTAGATAATGGTGGAATACTGGGCTGACTACAATTAAATAGGTGAGGTATTTTTAATTATGCAGATAGATGACCAAGTATCTTTGCCAGTACAGCCTTTCATTGACTATCCTACTCTATTCTTCATTCTACTGAGTTCATCTACCTCATCTCACAGTTCTATGTTTCCACATTCATAAAAATAATTAATACCAGCTAGGAGCATCACAAATCCATTGCCAGCAGGCAAAGACACTCCTGTAAGAGTTTCTTTCCAGAGTACAGTTATGAGGACTGATATCCAACAAAAAGACAAGGAAGGGATAAAGTGAAATTATAAAATATCTCTTTACATTCATAAAAGTGCATACATATAAAACACATATGCAAGTGAGACGATCATTCTGGTTTCAATTACTTATTGCTTGACAAGTGAACATATGTGCCTTGGCTTCCTTTCACCTTCTACTCTGCTGGTAATACAGAGCAGCTGTGACCCTAAATTTAAGCTAGGATTATGACTGTTATCTCTTGACAAATTTGTTCACAATTCTGCAGACATTTTTGCTGATTCAACACCACTTAACACTGGCATATATCCAGATTTCTGCAGAAACTGCAGTTATGCTGAGCTTTTGAAATATCTGTATTTTGTACAAAGACAAGGATATGAGTATTAGAGCAAATGTCAGTTTCATATAAAATGAAGTCAGGATTTGAATGAAAAAGGCGAAGTCTGATCCTTCACTACCACACATCTAGAGTGATTACAAAGGTTTGATGGCAATTTAAGCTAGGAATATACCAAAGTGAAACCACTGACTTAAATACAGTAGAAGGGTCTGATTCTGCTTTTTTTTCCCTATAAATATGTCTGTGTATGTGTGTGTGTGTGTGCGCGCATGTGTGTGTTGAGGGAAGGGATTTTCCCACTTTGTTCTGCACAGGTGCGGTCTCACTCAAGTCCTGTCTGCAGTTTTGGGCACCACAATATAAGAAAGACAGTGAGCTGCAAGAAAGTGTCCAAAGGGGAGGGTAACAAAGATAGTGAAGGGCCTTGAGGGGAAGCCATATGAGGAGCAGCTGCAGTCTCTTGTTCTGTTCTGTTCAGCTCAGCTCAGCTCAGAGACTGAGGGGAGACCTCACTGCAGTCTGCAAATTCCTTGTGAGGAGAAGAGGAGGGGCAGACACTGATCTCTTCTCTCTGGTCACCAGTGACAGGACCTGAGGGAATGCCATGAAGCTGTGTCAGGGGGTGTTTAGGTCAGATGTTAGGGAAAAAGTTCTTCACCCAGGGGATGGTTGGATGCTGGAACAGGCTTCACAGGGAAGTGGTGGTGGTCACAGCACCACAGCACCAGCCTGACAGAGCTCAAGAAGCATTTAGTCAATGCTAGCAGGCACAAGGTGGGATTCCTGGGGCTGTCCTGTGTAGGGCCATGAGCTGAACTCCATGATGCTTGTGAGTTCCTTCCAACTCAGAAAATTCTATGATATATTTGTAAAATTACTACAGTATGGATTCTGAAAGCTTGAACTTGTTTTAAAGTGTTAGAAAACTGGAATGAAACATTTCTTTACCCTCACTTGCATTACTTCTAGTGCCATAGTTGCAAAAACATCTTTCACATCAACAAAGAAGGAAAAGAAGTCAAGATTTGAGATTGCCATATGGCTTTAGCAAACATTGACTAAAATATCCCATGTTGTAGATGTTGTATTTTTGATATTTTTTACCCTTAGAAGCAGAAAAAAAAATTGTATATACAGAATACAAATTAAAAATGAAATAACAATTTTCCCACTAGAATCTTATGAGTTCTTAATGAAGTTGAAATAATTTTAACAAGAACGATTAAAAAAATCTGTCCTTGCTTGTATCTGTACAAGTCAGATTTAATTATTGAGAAATATTCCTTGACAGTGTCTACATACACACACACGATCAAACACATTATGCCTTTCAGTTGTACTTCTAGTAACTTTAAAGTTTGTGGCTATTTAAATTGCTGGCTGTTGGAACAATAAAATGAAATTCAATGGCAACTTAACAGCTCAGCAAGTGCAGTATGATATTTTCCTTGGTGCCGCAGGATACCTATGAACATTTGAAAATGTGTTTTGAAATGTGCCAAATAGTTTTATTTAATATGGACACTTCAGAAAAAGAAGAACTGATCAGCATGTGGGCATTATGGGCATTGCATTGCTCTGACACATTCTAGCAGCATGAGACTTGAAAGAGTTCTTTTATTAAATTTCTGATTAAAAGTCTGAATGCTTGTTGAGAATGAAAAGTAGGACTGCAATAAATAAAAGCAGAGCTAACTGAATATATTTAATTCCCAGAAATATTTGTATATCTCTTCTCATCCCATACTTCTCACAGACTTTTTTGTTAAAGACCCCAAGTGCATTTGCTTAAGAAAAATATTTACAGAAATTATGAGCAATGCATATCTTGTTTATGATGTTCCATGTCAATTACACTCTGGATGGAAAAGGGGGATAATTTGAACATTTTACAGAAATACAATGTCCCCAGTATTCATTTTGTACTGAAAAATGTGGAATGCATCATGTTATAAACACTGTGTTTCAGGTTGCTTTGGGGGCTGATAATAGGTACTGATAGGCATATGACTATACCTGATTAATCCACTTTAATTCCCTAGAAGATTAACTTTAATAAAAGCAGATAGGGAAAGATAACTGGCCAGCCAGTCTTACTAGATAAAATTGAAAAAGGACAGTTTTGTGGTTTAACCTCCGGAAGCGGCATGGTCTCACAGAGCCCTGCTCTCTCCTCCACAGTGGGATGGGAAGAAAATCAGTAAGGTAAAAGTGAGAAAACTGATTGGTCAAGACAAAGACAGCTTAAAAGCTAAAGTAAGAGTCCTGCACACAAGCAAAACAAAACAAGGAATTCATTCACCACATCCCATTGGCAGGCAGGTGTTTAGCCATTCCCAAGCAAGCAGAGCTCCGTCAGTCATAATGGTGACTTGGGAAGACAAATGCCATCCCTCTAAACATCCCTTTTCTTCCTTCTCCTTCTTCTCCCAGCTTTACATGCTGAGCACGATGCCATATGGTATGAAATATCCTGTTGATCAGTTGGGGTCAGCTGTCCTGGCCTTAATGCTATATAAACACTTATCAGCAAAAGTAAAATATTGGGATGCTATCAATGCCATGCTCATTTCAAATACGAAATACAGCATCATAGGGGCTTCTGTGATGAAAATTAAATGTATTACAGCCAGAACCAGCACAAAGAGTGACAGAACTCCTGAATCTGAGTGGTTTGACTCAAAGGACAAATGTCTTTGATCACAGAGAGAAATAAGCAGAGCTGACCACATATTTAACATGCACTTGTTCTTAGAGGGAATGATGACCAGACAAGTACAAAATTCTGACGAAGAAACAGATGAGAAATCTGAAAATTTTGAAATTCCAAATCTTGCCTTGTGTGATAATATACCATCAGGTAAAACATATCTGGTTTTTATTGTTTTGAAATGTTTTCTCACTTTCACCTTTATGTCTACATCTACAACAGGATTGAAAACCTTGTGAAAAATTTCAGGTGTGACGTAGAGATCTGAAATCTACACTTTGGATCCTAAAAATAGTTGCTTATTTGTAATTAACTTTATAGAATCTGAGTGATCCAGACATCCCTTTTTTTTAAATTAAAATTCCCCTATATCCTAATTTTCCACTTCTGTGATTACCTGCAGCATGACTTCTTGTTTAAAATGTGTGCTGTGTTCTGCAAGATTGCCTTAACTTGTCCAATTTGCTGCTTTAAACTGCATCTAGTACCATACAAAAACATCTAGTACACATATAAATACATTATACGTGAACCAAGTTACTTGCAAAATGTAATACTACTAATCATTTTCCATGCAAAGCAAACTGATTTAAAAAAAAAATTGAACTCAGATTTAAATCACTACCCTGCAATGCAGGAGAAAACAGAGGTATCCAGATGGTAATTTTCTGCCCTTTAGTTAAATTTAAACTGGCAGATTCTCCTTGTAATGGTCTTCAAAGGACTTTGTTGTCTTCTTGAGCATAAATTCTTACATTATGCAGATAGTAATTTTACCAAGTCTGATTTTATCGGTCTCACTTATTTTTGGTATACTGGGTCTTGTTCCAAAATCTCATATTTCAAAGGAAAATTCTTAAGACGGCGAGTAAAATTTATTCTGAAGTCATAGTGTGTCAGCCCCTCTTGCAGAAGTAGCCTCCCTTATTACAACATCATTCAAAAAGTTATTTAGGCCAAAGATTAACAGACACAGTCTCACACTGAAAATGTTTCTCTAGTTTAATATGTTAAGGACTTTTCAACTGTGAAGGAAAAGCAAGAGTTTTTATTCAAACTCAAAAAATATTTGATGCACATAATATCATATTTTTTTACATTTAAGTTTATAAAAGATATGTGGAAAAAAGGCCAGAAACTCCCCTTTTAATGATCTTCCTTATCTATGCCAAGACAAAGTTGCATTTAATAGGACACACATGAGCTTTATCTGAATATAATTATGCAACCTATAATTCATCCAATAAATTGTGACCACCAGCAAATGTCTGACACGACAGAAAATACGAGGATCCTTTCTTGAAGGGTCCTTTTGCTGCAGTGCAAATGCTTATGTAGGTGATTGCTTGCACTTTTTTTCTTTGTAACAGTGTGTAATACTCTTGATGTGCTAATTTATTCCCTAATGTTCTATTTATTTGATTTATTAAATTTGCTAAATGTATCATCTTGCCCAGTATATAGACTTGTAACCCCCAGTGTCAAATCACATAAAATACTGTTTTTCCTGTACCATGTGGAAGTGTCATCTTAATTTTCCAATTATGAATTTATTTTTCCTGGAATTGTTTGTGTAATAGATTGAAAGAACAATAAAATATTTATCTACAATGGGTCCTTTCATGTTCCATATTTCTGTGGTAACTTGTCATGGTTAAAACCAAGCTGGCAATTAAGTTCCACACAGCCATTCATCCACTAACGCCCCTCCACTGGAGTAGGGGACAGAACTGGAGAAACAAAAAATTAGAAAACTCATGACTCAAAACAGATAGTTTAACAGCTAAAGCAAAGCAACAAGGAATTTGCTCGCTACTTCCTTTGGGGAAGTAGGTGTTCAATCATCTCCAGGAAAGTATGGCTCCAACAAGTGTAACTGTGACTTGGGAATTAAAAATGGAACATGCGCATCCCCTTCCTCCTTCTTTGGGCAGCTTTATGTGCTGACCATGCCATATGGTATGGAATGTTCCTTTACTTATCTGGGGACAGGCCCCTCCCAATCTCCTGTGCACCCCCAGCCTCGTGGGACTCAGGGACCTGTGGGGTGGGTAAGCAAGGCCCAACAATAATTTGAGAAGAGGCCATACACATGGTGGTAAGGAGCTTAGAAGGCCACTGAGGTCCCTGGCTCAGCTTGGCCAGGAGGAGCTGGCTAAATAAAAAGAGATAGGAATGATGAAACTAGCCAGAAAATAAAAAACTTTAATAGCAAAAATAACAAACATCATGCAGGTACAGAGACTAAGTTCCAAAGACCCCTGGGTGAGGCAAACACAGCTAGGTATAGGGGCACAAGGCCCAATCACAAAGGTGAACTCAGGATATGACCTGATATGAACTAGGCATGGAGCCAACTGGAAACAAGAACTGAAAACTTGACCAAATATAGGATAGCCCTATTATCATACTACTAACTCCTATGAGCCCATAGTTCCCACTGTGGCCTGGTCAAATTTCCCCTCCCCTCAGTGCTCTGCCTGCCATGGTTTATGGCCAAAGCCTTCTGTAAAAGCATCTGAGGTGAAAACATCAGCAGGGCAAGATCCCACACAGTGGCATCTCCCTGGATAAGTCCCAGCCTCCAACACTGGGAGGCATGGGGCCCTCCTGAGCCAGCGATGCTTTCTCTGTGGATTTCCTGCTGGCACCAGGCCCTTCTGTGTAACACCCCCCACTTCCCTGACAGCTTTTACCGCACAGGGGGACTCGCTGGGCCACGTACAGCCACAACATCTCCTCAGGTGTAGGGTCAAACCTCTGCCTCCCAGTACAGCAAGTGTGGGCTCTGGGAACAGAACAAGGGGGTGAGGTTTAGTCACCTTAATAACCAGTGCAGAGGTGCCAGGCTGCAAGCACAGCCTTTGATGGCCAGCAGCACCTGCCAAAACTGCGGAGAGCCTTCCAGAACCTTCCGGACACTGGCAGGGTCAGCAGCTGCTGTGGGTGACATTGGCCACTCTTGGCTTCACCAGCCACTGCTGGCAGGCCCTGGGACTGTGCCTGCATGGCCGCACCTGCCCTCCCAGCCTGTCCAGCTGTGCCCATGCCCACCCCCTTGGAAGGGCAAGGGCCCTTGGCATCTTGCAGCTTCAATTCCTCTACAGACTGCTCCCTGAAAGTGTCAGACTTGGTGATCATTCCAGGTACCTTCCAACTGAGACCACTCTGTGACCTGTACCATACAGCAGCCCTCCCTGCAGCTCACATCCCACCTCTCCCATGGGAGCTCCATTGGCCTCACTTGAGCCCTCCACATGGCAGAGCCCAGCCACAGCTCCCCCAAGGGAACAATGAAATATCCTCACCTTGAAATATCCTCACCTTGAAATATCCTCACCTTCCAGGCAGGGCCTCAGTGGGTCTGTTTCTCAAGTGCAGTTTCCCTTGCTTTGCTAGGCAGTGCTCAGGAGCCAGGGCAGAAACAGATCCTCATGGCTTGTAGCCAAGGTGGGTAATGAGGCCTCCACCCTGGCCACACCTGTGCTGGCCATGACCATCCCAGAATCCCCTGCATCTTGGCCAGCCCATCCCAATCTCTGGGAGAGCTGGGCTGGGCTGGGTCCTGGCATCACATTCCATTCCATTCCATTCCATTCCATTCCCATAAGGTACATTTTGCAGCCTCAGCAGTTGAGTCTGAGGCAAAGTTTGGCAAAGGAAACCACTCTGAATCTTGTCACTCTATGGGAGAGTCTCCCTTAACGCTTTGAATACTCACACTTTCCTGTTCTTGCCCTTCCCCTTTCCCTCAATCTCTGCACAGATAGTTTTTGAGTTGAGTATGGTTTTGTACCAATGGATGTTGGATTTTTGTTTCCTTTTTGTCTGTGTACTTTTGCCATCAAGGAGCGAACCTTGCCAATGAACTTTGTTGTGTGAACTTTTATATTAACCCTGCTTTTGCTGATACCTTTTCCTGGCAATTCCTTATGTGATCTAAACCACTCTTTTGCAACACACTATTGTCAACATAGTATGCATCAACAGAAGCTTTGTATATTTGTGTTGTGTGTCTCTGGCTTTGTTTTGCTCGGTAGAGTAAAAGAGCCTCCTCTTAACCCAAATGTTTCTATGCTTCCATAAAGCCCTGACTAAAACATTTCAAATTAAATCAGTTGCTTACTCAAACATTTTCTGACACTCTTTCCAGCAGAGTAGAGCAGCAGAGAACACAGGTGACTCTAATAGAGTCACAGAAGGGTTAGGGTTGGAAGGGATCTCTGCAGCTCCCCCAGTCCAACCCCCTTGTCAAGGCAGGGTCACCTAGAACAGGGGACACAGGAATGTATCTGGATGAGTTTTAAATGTCTCTGGAGAGGGAGATCCCACAAGTTCCCTGGGCAGCCTGCTCCAGCGCTGTGCCACCTTCACACACCGTCATACCCGTGGCATGTTGTGGAGTTGTCCCCATGGCCAGGCCTGGCCATCTCTCTGGGGAGGTCCCTGAGCCTGGCTATGTTCGTCATAGTCCCTCCATGCAAGGGACTCCTGGCCCAGGGTCTGGCAGCTGAGGAGAAGTGGCTGGGTCTTGGAAGAGCAGCACCCATGGCCTTGCAGTCCACTGCACCTCACCTCACCATAACCACTTGCCACTCCAAGTTTTAAAGACTTACCACCCTTACTGAATTTCTTCCATAGGTTACACTCAACATGAAACATGAATTTTCTGGGATTCTTCACTTTCAGCCACCTCCTGCCATATATTTTTACATTTAGTTGGAGGACATGTTTCATATCTGCCATGTGTGATGAACTCTGGCTTTGTGAAAACCTGTGGTTCTCTATCTCAAAGTCTTCTTCAGCTGTCAGAAGGATTTTGTCATCCAGTAAAGTAATCTCAGTCTGTTACTGAAACTCAGATTGAATCAGGTCAGTGGAAGTGGTTGGATTTTCTTCAGGTTTTCCTACAATTAGATCTGCAAGAAAATTATTCATCCTTACAGGTAAAGTGCGCAAAATACCTGCTATGTTTCATTGTTCAATTCTTTCTACCATGAATATTATGGAAAGAAAAAAAACCCATCTAATTAGATACAGATGACCCACGTATTTTTTTTTTTCCTTTCACTTCAGGAATGTATCTATGAATATATTACTAAGAGGTCTTTGCATATTCACTGTTTCTAAAGATTTCACAGCTGAACACTTGTAGATTCAGAAGATTTACAGTTATCTATTTGAAATTTTTATAGCTACTAACAATAGATGTTGCAGGAAAACCTGGAAGTCTTAATAATCAGATAAGATAACAGCAACATGGCTGCATTTCCCTCAACTTTATACTGAAATCCATAGCTAAACTAGTGACTTTAGGCTCCTCTTACTGTTAATGGAGACTAATAGGCTTCTTCAGGATGTGATCTATTTCTTATTTAAAGTTTCACAATTATATGAACAGCCTTTGAAAATAATGTATTTCTCTCCACTGGCTATGAAGCAGTACTGGGATAACTAGGTTAGATATGGGTGTTGACATGGCAGATATCCACATTTAATCAGTTGAATATCAGTTACAAAAAAAAGACAGTTCTTGCCCCAGTGAATTTGCTATCTAAATAAGAAAGGGGGAAATGGAAATTTAAAGACATTAAATAGCTTGCACAAAATCAGAACCTAAAGGATCTCCTGAGTTTTAAGCAGAAGGCTGTATCTGCTTCAATTTTCAGTATTCAGTTGTTCTTTCAAAGCTTATTTGGCACCCTGAAAAAGTTCTCATACTACACTGCTATGTTGATGGCAGTTTTTCTATGTTTATTTTGTAACTTATTTTCATTGTACTAAAAATGCTGTTTGATTCACTTCTACATGGAGATCTCATAAAAAATTGAAAGGCTTCAATAATTTTAAATCATTCTACACTGCATATAGAGCTTTAAATTTCAGGGCTATTTTTTTATTAGCACTTTAATTTGGAAGGTACTAGGCTTCTACAAGATTTAAAATTATTGGAGCATTTCAAATTTTTATAAGCTTTCTAGTAAAGATGTGACTATGGTTCTGGGCTTATAAAGTGTAGGACAATTTAAATTTAATCTAAATTATTTAAGTGTTTCAGACTTCAGGGAGATTTTCAATCTCTCAAACTGGGATCCATGTTCAGAGACTAGAGCAATCTTATAATGTAAAGTGCTTTCATCATTTTAAAGACCTGTGGGCAGCATTCTGAGAAGGCCTTTTTTATTTTCAGTTTGTTAATTTAAATTATTTGTTTTCATCTGCAATGTATGGCAAGGAAAACAGGTGTAATAAGATCATAAAGGGAAGTCTGTTTCCTCTAGAAAATTTTGGATAAAAATGAGCTTTCCAGCTGAGATACATGGTGAGGTAATGTGAAGAGCACCATTTATTAATGTACATTTTGAAGATGTACATTAGCTCTAAGATGTTACACATTCTATAGTCTCACCTATGCCCATCGATATTAGGTATACTCATTATCTTACAAAATCAAAGACATTTAGTTTCCATTTTCAATCTTTTCAAGACTTAGCTTCACCTGGAGAGGAACCAAAATGTATTTAATTGCATTTTGTGAAACTTTTGTCTAATGTGAAGATGTTAACTTCCCACAAAATCAAAAAGGCATCTTTTCCCTATATTTCTAAAGCCATCTTTGCCCTACCATCAACAAAATATTATGGCATTGAAAACATATGGATGTCTGATTCGTATGATCTTTTGAAGCAAAATTTTGAAGACCATTGTTGTGTGCTGGGGAAGAATTCTGTTAGCCTCATCAGTTATTTTAGAATGTAATGTCTCCATCCATGTAACATGTGAACATAACTAATTGATCTTGTCTTTTCCATCACTATGACAGTTATTTTCTGTTAATGGAACATTATTTGCAATTCAGATTGCTTAGTCAAAGAAATCTTATTTATTTTTCATAGCACTAGAAAACTTCTAAACGCACAGAGCAATTGTCGAGTGTTCTGGTTGCAAAGAGGAGAGACAAGTTTCATGAGGTGTGTTGTCTCAGTTGTTATTCTATAGCACTCAAATCATCACTGGGAGGTGTGATTTCAGGATGAAATCTCTCTCTTTCTCTCTTCAGCAGAGAGTCAGAGTCACTGTGGACCCCAGTTCCTCTGCCGTACTGCCAGTCCTTTTCACTTTCGCTCTGGGATGTGGGTATAGGATGTGGTGCTGAAATGCTACCATCAAAAACGGAAATCAACATTGCTGACCCAACAGTTCTGGCCCGGAGGCTTCCATGGGGAAAGGACGGCAAGGGCAATGCCAGCCAAGCCAAGCTCATCTAGCCAAGCCTAAACAAGTCAAAATAAGGCAGTGGAACAGTGGGAAAGTGGCTGTGACCTGTGGGAACAACATCCAGAGCAGTGAAGCCGTAGAACCAGTAGAAGCAGAGGCACCTGTGTGGAACTGAGCCACAATGGAGCAACCTGACTCAAGCTACCCAGCTTTTGGGGAGTTTCTTTGTCACTGTTTGTCATTTTTTCAAGCTTGGTGCAGCAGGGAGGACACACACATTAACTGCTGGCACTCTCCTGCCATCTTGCCTTTGTTCCCAGTGGCCATTTGGTATGGTGCATAGGAACGGTTACCATATTGCCTTTATATGGAGAAGTCACATGGGCACGACCTGTGCAGAGTGTCCACCATCTTTTCTTCCTCATTGGTGGTGAACACCATTTTGTGGGTAAAAACCTCTCTCTTTTTGTATGCCTTTGCTATTAATATTGCTGTCATTATGTTTGTCTTATTCCAAAGTTTTGCTCTTTCAGTAAATTGAAGAGTGGAAAGAGAAGTGGTATATATGGAGTTCAATTTCCAGATAGTGTTGAAATCAGCACATAAAGTTAACACTGAAAGGTGTTAGAATCACTAATTTTGTAGAAATGAGCTTTTAGATTCGGTTTGTGCAAAAGTTACATGAAATCTTTTGTGCATGTGTTAATCACGATGCATCAAGAGCTGCCAGGGAGTAGTCAATTGTGATAGTAAAGCAAGGCACTAGAAGCTCTTGAACTAGATCAAGCTGGTGGCAAAATACCATCTTTGATCTCCCAGTTTCATGGGTCAGATCCAACCCGGTAGTGGACAGTCATGTAATTTACATCACCCTAAACCAGTAAGAGCCTTAATGATATATTATTTGAGTCACTAAAGGATTGGAAGATCTAAGATGATTCTTCTGAGGTGAAATAATTTATAAAGCCAGTTCTGTCCCTTTAATAAAAGAGCAGTGGCCTTCTGTTTGGATAGAATCTTACTGTACAATCCCCGGTAAAGCCCATTTACCACCCACATGGCTCAAATGCATGTAGGACACATGGAAAATACCCACACTAAAAAGCTTTTCACCATGTAGAGTGGAAATAGGTAATTACTAACAGGCATTTGAATCCCAATCCCTCTCTATTAATGATATAAATGGAAAAGAAAGAAACAAAGTATATCAGCATAAGAAAGGATGTGATTGGCTCTCATTTTTGCAAACTTGAGGGCCAGATTCACTGATTTACTGTAAGTACTTCAGTTGCTTTTCTGTACAAAGATGTCATGAATTTGGTTTAATGGCAAAACACTAAACTGAGTCTACAGCTGTGTTCTGTTCTTAGAGTAGTATAAACCATCTGGAGAATACTACTAAATGTCACCCGCAGAATCAAATCCGTATTCTCAGCTGCCTTAATTTTAGTTTTTTCTAGTAATACCAGTTTATACCATTGTGAATATGTATAAGAATCTTCATCAAGTCATTTTTGCTTAAATCAAATTTTTGGTTAAATGAAGACAAGATGACAAGCTGCAATAATTATTCAGTTCTAATTGTTGTATGAAATATGCAACAAAATTTCTAACTAAATAACAAATCATCCCAACAAATCTGTATAATACAGAAAAATCCTTGTCTCAGGGTTCCTGTACTGAGTAGGTCTGATAGATCATTAATAATGTTATAGAGCTACAAAATAATAGAGTATCCTGAGTGGGATATCTGTGGCCATAATGAACTAAAGAGGTTTCTTTAGGACCGAAAATATATCTGTGGGGAAGGTCTACCATTCTTGTATCACAATGAAAGAAAATACAAAAGTTTAAAAAGAGAAGTTGAAAATAAAAAATATGCAGAAAAGATGAGACAGAAGTTGACAATAAACCTTGTGATAATATATCCATGCTCACAAAGCCAGATGAAGTTTATGCTACCTTTTCACCTTAGAGATGGAATAAAGATATTTTCAAGATTCTAAAATTATCACTGAAGTCATAATGAGCTGAAAACAAATCCAACAAAGAAATGAAAACCACAAACCAAGTCTGTGTTCCCAGGCATGTTTTCTGTTCACAGAACGGAAATGAGGAATATGAGATAAGAGAAAATCTTGTTCCATCACCCCATCAATGCTATTGCCAAAGGGTGCTCTTTGATGTAAAGTTTTTGCTACTAATAGAAACTTTTTTGCATTTTCCAACTTTGGCTTATTCATGTAAACCAGAAGAAAAAGTTTCCAACCATCATAGCTGTGCTAGGAATTGATAAAATTGTGCATATTACCTATGTATATATGTAAAAAAAAGTGTTTGTATATGCATGAGATTCCTAATTACTACATTTAATAATAAATATTGTCCCTTTAGTTTGAAGATTGCTTTATTTTTAAGATATTTTAAAGTTAAGTTTCCAAATGTTTTTTTCTTCCTTGATTTCTATTCATAATCATAATTACTGTTTTATTTGCACCTGTAGCTTCTGTTGTTGTTGTTGTTTGTTTTTGGTTTGGTAGAAATCTCTGATTATATTTGTGAGGAGAAATTTCACTTTGACTAAAGAGAAATTGTAAGCAACAAATTAATTCATTTTATAAAACTTCCAGCCAACAGATTTTTCTCATAATATTATCTAGTAGATCAATTGTTTGGTGATTGATTGGTTCTCAATTTTAAATAAAATGAATACTTCAGAAGACTCTGGGGATTTTTAAGGGGGAAAAACAACAACAGAAAAAAAGGCCAAATAAGAAATATAGAGATGTATTTGCTTGATTTTGCACAAGAGCAGAAAACAGCACCCATTTTCATCTGATTTTTTTTTCACTTTTAAAAAAACCCAAACTAAAAAATTTCACTACAGCAAGAAACGTAAATAATAGCAAAATATTTCTAAGACATTTTTGTTATACAACTTTGTATTGCTGTGTACAATGTTCTTCCTTAAGTCTAATTATCCATTATTCAATCAAGCAAAATGGCAAATGCCATCAAGGTTCACTGAAGTAACCAAAAATTCTAATCAATAAACTCAGGGTGGAAGTATGGCGCCTATAAAATCTTGTAATACACACTATAAAAATGCTTGTGTGTTGTTAGACTGCTACTCATCTACACATTTTAAATTCTTTATATGCATTAATTCATCTTTGCTGATAAATTTGTTCTTTTTTTCCCCTGAATTTCCAGTAATATTGTGAAACTTAAAATATAAAATAAAGTGACAGCAGATTATTTAAGAGATAAAGTTCTCCTGCACAGACTGTGATAAATCTCAAGTTTTTCCTTATAGATTTTCCTGAACAAACTATTAGCTAAGCAATCTGTGTTTTGATTTTCCTTTATTTGCGTTGCCTTTTTGTTCATGAGGTATTTTGTTCTTGCACTGCTATTTTTTTCCCTTATAATGCTTTTTTATTTTTAATAACAAATGTTTTCAATTTATTAATATTTGAAAAATCTGATTTTCTGTCCTTTATACTGTGATTTAAATTTCTAGTGCAATATCTGCTCTACTACTGGCCCTCTGTAAAATGGTATGAGGGCAGCCACAATCCTAGTTGGCTGTCTCCTTGCAATCTGCTTGACTTGGTAGGACATCTTCAGCAGGTAACTGTAAAACTGTAGTCTGTGTGGTCTTCCATGGAAAAATCATCCCTCTACAACAGCAGATATACTATCCTGTTGTATCATGATTACCATGACTCTTAGTCCCAGTATGGTCAAATTTAGAAGTTACTCCTTCCAAACATCCTGTATCCACAAAACTTATTTGCCTGATGTGGCATCTAATGCATCAAGAATTATAAAAAGTAGCATTCTTTTTTTCTATACAAGCAATAGTTTGGTGGAATGTTGTATGGTCTCCACTAAAGAATATCAAGAGAATTCCTGAGCACTGTAACTCTATTGCTTATGTACACATATCGCTAAATGTCTTAAATTGCTTTAATTATATACTAGTATGGTTTTGTTTTTTGGTCTCCAGCCATTTCCCAAATAATTTATATTAAGTTCTTGAGAGTTAGGGTGGATCACGGAGCACTCCCAATACACAAATTAGGAGAGTCTATACTCTCTCTGGAGTGTATAAGAATTTAATAGTATGGTTACTAGCTGTTTTGAGTTAGCTGATGTGACTCAGAGAAAGGGCCCTGGTGCTTTTAATATATTCTTTTAATTCTTTGAAATTTGGTTTTCAGTTTATGCGTTACAGAGATTTATGCATAAACCTCTACAAAACTGAAGGATTTAATTTGCTGGGAAAACTATTTTTAGTCAGGATTATTGCTCAACAATTTGTCTGACCATTAGTTTCACCTTTCATAAATGTTTACTGTTATGTTTACTGCTTTCCAGGGGAGAAAAGGATTTACTAACACCCAAAAGACATCAGTGTTTCTGATATGCCTTATCAGGTGCCTATTCTCTGAGAGAAGCTAGTACTGTGATTATCTGGAAAGTTCGTGGATTACAGAAAATCCCTTGGAGGAAGATGTGTGCATGACTGCAGCCTCAGGAGAAAGGAAGGGCATAAGAATAAATCTCTCCTCTGACCAGCATCTACTTCACAGAAGGACAAGCCTGAGGACAGTCATTTTTTTGGGATTGAATCCTAGAAGAAAGAACAATCCCAAAATAAGACACACTCTATCTAGTCAACTTTTCAGCTGAACTGAATAGAAAAAGGTCTTTGGATCAGAACTAAAACAAAGACAGTCAGGCACATTCAATTTCCCCCTCCACACACCCCTTATATTTTGTTTTTGAACATAATCACCCCATTAATATTCGAAAAGCAGTACATGTTAGGAAGTCTTCATGCATGTTATGGTGTTAGTGTAACATCAAAAATGATTTCAAAACTTATGCTCTTAAGTAGGAGTATTGCCCACTTCTGTAGGGTCCCTAGTCCTTGCAATGCAATGTATGTTAGTATTGTTGTTGTTGCCATCATTCACATTGATATGAATATTATTATAAATATCAATATCAGTATTATTTTGGCCTGGAAAACACAATTATTTAAATGAGTTTACATTCTGTTATTCTAGGTTTACTGTTTCTCTTTGCTGCCCTCTGGACAGTTAGACCCAAATTGGTAGAAGCATTTGTATGGATGAACTTTGGATATGCTATTCTAATGAAATGTTTGGTGTTAGTACCTATGGGCTCTGCTATATGAAGAACACAGATATATGGAAAGGACACAGAATATGAAGAGGAACTAAGCAGGAAAAGGAGCAGTGGGAAACTGGAAACTTCAATCAATTCGCGCAGATCAGCTACAGAAGTTTCTAACTGACTAGTTCCAGTGACTTAGTCCTGGGAAGCTTCTCTCACACTCACTGTCTGGGGGGCCTGCTCAGAAATTTGCCTGGCTCCTCAGTTGTTGTGGATTTGAGCCTAATTTTCTTTCTTAAGATTCAGTGCTCATGTACCACTGAGCTAAGTAAACTCATTAATTATTTCTCCAGATTCTACTAGTCCATTGTGTTCCATATTTCAATATTTTTCTCAATTTTTCAATCAGTTCCTCTCTATTTGCAAGTAGGTCAAGGATGGCTTCTCCTCTGGTTAGTACATGGTTGGCGGTCTCTGGTTACTAGGAGATAATTCCTTTGTAAATAGTGTTTTGTGATTCTGAATACCTTGAGGTTTTGTCCAGGAAATTTTCATTCCTGCCAGTCTCTAGTCATATACCATTTGTCATTTCTTCTTTGTTTTTAATTCCTTGCAACTTTACCTAAAAACTGAATCATTGCATTTGTTAGCAAGGGTTTGTGGAGTTCTCTCATATCTAGGCCTGCAGTTTTCAAATGGCTTCAAGGAATTATGCACTTATCTTTGCTTAGGTTTGTTTTGGTTTTTTTGGTTTCTTTTTCTTTTAGTATAGAATAAATTATACCTACCCAATGATGCGGGGCTATTTAAAATCCTAATAAGAATTTTGATTCCGACTAACTTTTCATTTATGTACCCAATTGTCTCTATATATTGGAATTCTAGTTGCAAGAATCATCTTAGGCACACTTTCAATGAAGCACATTATGTTATTGTAATACCATTATTTAATACTATTTTTGTGTCTTCCTGTTATTTTCTTTGTTCTGTTTTTGCAACTATCAAAGTATGTAGTTTGTTATTTACTCATTTTTTCCCCAGATTTTTCTTCACCATGTACTCTGTATAAGATTCAATGTTTATTAGTAACAGTTTGGATTTCCAGTACGTACCAGATGGAGTTAAAAGGAAGCTATTTTTCCCTCTTCTAACTGCTAACAGTTGTTTAACACTTTTCTGAAGAAATGTACCAATTCTGAACTTAGGTTAAGTAGTCATATGTCAAAATATGGTAAGTCTCAGCTCAGACTGCTGCAACATGCAAGACTTGCAGCTGTTATCATTAATAATACAGAACATGGAGACAATTGTAATATCTGTTGAAATCCTCAGTATCATAGAAATTATGATCAGCAAATCTTTGACATGATTATTTCATCAGTCTATAGTTTATGAATACTAATAAGATGTACTTTTGACACAGGCATCATGTCTGAACTAAAAAGCCATTACCAAAATTATAATATAAATAAAATGTGGAATGAAAGGCTAATAATGAGTGTGCCAGATGTTATACTCTGAATGCTTAGAATATTTATGGACTGTTCCAGTCAGATGGTGGATGCTCTGGACACATGGAGCATTTGAGAAATACATCATCAGAATATACTGAATAATACAGTATGATACAGATGTTTTCTAGGGGATGGTAGTTACTGCATTCCTGACTAAGCACTGGAAAGAAAATTGGAATTTCAGTCATGTGGAAAAGGGGTGTTGGTGCATATTCTACTACTGGTTAAATAGCATTCACCTTTTCACTGATGACTGGAAAATAGTACTACTTTTCATGTCGTTCAAAAAGAGAGAAAGACAGAAAGAAAACAATTAAAAGAGACAGCCAAGCACTTTCAAGAACCTATTAACTGAATTTTGGAATTAATCTGTCAATATTCTGTGTGTTAAATCATATTCTTAAATATATGCAAAACCTATTTAATGCTTTAGTGTATACTTCTTTTTTCTTTTGGTTTGCTCCAAACAATGTCTATGTTATTTGGGAAGTTGTTTTGTCACTGATTAACTCTGAGAAGCAGACAATATCTGTGTGTTATAATAAAGAGTATGCAATAGGAAGTGAGAAGTGTAGCTGTAAGGGGCCTAAAGTTTTGTGTCTAGCTGAAAAGCACTCATTCCATCAAGAAAAATCATGACCAAAGACTGAGATCCAACTGTAGGTGCTCCAATGAGATCTCAAAAAATGAGAGGGACAAGTAACTTTGACATTTATCAATACTTCATTATTTTTCCTCAAATCCTGGAATTCATTAGTCTAAACTGATGACTATTGGCTATTTTTAAGTGCTGCACTGTTCCTTGCTGGACTTCATGAACTTCCTATCAGCCCATTTCTCAAGCCTGTTGAGATCTCTCTGAATGGTTGGGCAACCATTAGTGGGTCCTCCCAGTTTGGCGTTATTAGCAAACTTGCTGAGGGTGAACTCTGCCCGATCATCCAGATTATTGAGGATGTTAAGCAGGACTGGACCAGGTACTGACAGCTGGAGTACACCACCTGTCACTGGTCTCCAACTTGCCTCTGTGCAAGGATCATGACGCTCTGGGTCTGTCCATTCTTTCGGTTTTCAAAGCACCTCACTGTCTACTTATACAGCCCATACTTCATCAGCTTGTCTATCGGTATCTTAAAGGAGACTGTGAAAGATATTGCTGAAATTGGAGTAGATAATATCTACTGCTCTACCCTCATCCGCCAGGACAGTCATTTCACTATAGAAGTTCATTAAGTTTGTCAAATGTGTTTGTTCTCCTTCGTGAAACCTTGCTGGCTATTCCTGATGATTGTCTTCTTTATGTGCCTGAAAATAGAGTTTAGATTTAGTTTATCTCTTTAAAGACCTTCAGAGGGACTGAGGCTGACCACTCTATACCTCCCGGGTCCTCCTCCTTGCCCTGTCTGAAAATAGGAATAGCATTTACTTCCCTTTCAATGACGTCAGCAAGCTCTCTCAGAAATTGTGGGTGTATCCCCTCATGAATGATGGATTTAAGTATGTCTGGTTTGCTCAAGTATTCCCTGACATAATTCTTTTCCAGCAGATTTTCATCCTCTTTTCTCCAGATTATTCCACCACCCCCCCCCCTTGTTTCTGAGACCTGGGATTCCTGAAGGCTGGGTTTTATAGTAGATACTACTCCTTCTAGGCAAAGAAGACATTTAGCACTTCTGCATTTCCTGTGTCTTGCAAACCAGATCTCTTTTCTCATTCAACAGTGGTTATCCTTGTGTGTTTGTATCCCCTCTTTTTTTGCATAAGAACATTGAGAAGGCATGGAAAGCTCAGGGGTTTTTTCAGCCAAAAATATCTCGTGCTGTAACACATAAAAATAGGGAGCCAAAGAGACACAGCTTTCTGATGTGCCCTGTGTTAGCTGGTGAAATACAAAAGACAAATTCTAGTCTAATAAAGAATTTTCAGGGAAAAAGCATGGCGACATTATTTTAGTTAAGAAGAATGGCCAAGTGATACAATTGTGTCTATTGTAAAAGTCTAATAGAATGGGTTTGGGGTCAGACATTAAAGTTTTTCTGGATCCTGTAGTGAATTTGATGTGGGATGAGGGATGTCTGGATGAAAGAATACCGTCCACTATCAGGAAGTTCTAGAGTGCTATTAGAATGTGAAAACTAGCTCACATTTCCCTAGGAATTACGTTCCAGAGGGAATTTTTAACACGTGATTCTCTGATAAAGACAAGCAAACACCATTCTATCTAGAAAACAACATTGTCTGTCATACAATAATAATTTGGAATAAATGCTTAAACTCCAAGAGTTCCAGTGGGGTGTATCACAGTCATTAAATGAACACAGAGGGAAACGAATCTCAGAGCTGGTAATTAGCTAAAAGTTCTGAGGAATAGACTGCAGTTTCCCAAAGTCATTGAGGAAACTAAGTCTCATTCAACAGTGAAAAAAAAAAATCCAAAATCCTGAACGCCTTTGTGAGTCTTGGCCTGAGGCAAAATTGGTTTAAACTATCTCTTTTATTCAAGCTGTGAAAGATTTTGAAATGGACTTATATTACTCTGGAGACAGATGCCAACCATCCATTTATAAGGTGTCCTAATATGATACTTTTTCAAGCCCATTTCTCAGAAATTTTTCACTATTCATGAAACTGTAGAAGGTTATTTCAGACCAAAAGCAGTAAAGACAGTTTTCTAGCAGGGCTGATGGGCTTGGGGGTTCAGAAATGCAGCTGAAAAGTGAAATATCTAGTTCAAAGATTTAAATTTAGTGTTTGCTAAATACAAGGGAGAATATGTATTACAGAAAAGGTTAAATTGAAAAGGCTTTGATGGAATTTGTTTTGGGTGGTTTTCTTTAAAGAGAATGTCTTATAGACCCAGTTCTTATGAGGAAGAAATAGAACCAAGCCTCTAGTGCATGTTTAGATATACTCAAAAAATTTAATAGTTATTTAACTCTTTAAAATGGGGGTGGAAATGGAAGTTTAATATTTTCATTTTAACCAACAGAGTAGCTTTTAAATTTACCAGATATTGGGAATAATTACATCTGTATTCACTTGCAAATAAATAGTTGGCCAAAATGCAAAATTTTAGCTCTTTTTCATCCATTGAAATTACATAGCTAGTGAAGTAGCAGAACCAATTTTTCTAAGCCAAGGAAGATACTGCTGGTCTGTTATGGTTTGCAATTATGATTTTATTTGATACAAAGTTGATGAGTTTGAGGTTCATTAGGATTTCTTTTGAATTACTAAATCATTTGGTGCAGATCATTCCAGAGCCAGAAGATTATATGATACAGTTTTGTCATTATTAGTCTGAGCTATACTTGAAACAGTGACCTAAAGCTAAAAAGTGTCCATATTATATTTCCAGTTCCCTCAAAGAAACACATCCTGCAGGGTTCATACTTAGCAATAACAAGCTATAATGCGCAGAAAAGCTAGAGTTTTGTTTGGGATGGTTTTTTTTGTAAACAAATCTCTGAGGTAGATTTGTTGCCACCAGCTTTCATAATCACATCTTTCAGGCCTTTGGGTAATAGGGCTTGGATCAGAAACTTGTATTCAAAAAAAAGGACAAGTTTCTGGGGATTATTTTTTAACTTCATATTAAGGGGCTTGTGGTGACAATAACAGATTTTAAGTCATAACACCAAAGCTAGAAATTCTTTATGTTCACAATTACAAAGTAGTTGGAAACAAAGTCCTATGCTAACATTTGTATTGCTGCAAGGTTTGAGACTTATGTAAGGCAAATCTCAATATATTTTCCTTCCATAACAATTTACTCTAGAGGTCATTCTCCTATACCATTAACATATTTTTTTAAAATGTAAAAGTGGGCAAAGCAGCTGTAAACAGCAGAAAAATAATTCTGTAATCAAATGTTACCTTGTAATTCAAACTGCAGGATTTATGAATGGATTTTGCTGTCTGAAGAGATTATGTGAAGGGTATCCATGGTGCCTGCTGTGAGAACATTCATTTAGACTACATATAGATGAAAAATATTAAGAGAAACAAAGAATGACTTCCATATAGCCTGACCTGCTTGAATTTTGAGGAACAAGCACAATTCCAACAATATGATCATCTAGCCTACACTTAGACTAATACTTTGTATACCATAAAAACTTTCAATGTAGAATAATTGACAGAATATTTCTCAACACCAGATAGAGGCACCCACACTATGGACAGATGCCATGGCCTTAAATGTAAATTCAAACTCCATACAAGTTTATTAATGAAGAATTAATCCAAACTCCACATGAAACAAAAGCTTGTCAAAAATGGACTAAGTTGCTATGTGACAGAGCAGAATGCAAGTGTAAACTAGCTCAGAGGTATTACATACATTGGGGCACTGAGAATGTGGATTTTCCTATACCGGACAATATGCAACATTTTACACTAGGTCTGGTTCTTTTGCTAGTTGCAATACTTTTATAGCAAATATACTATGAATTTTAATATTAATTTTATTTTGTACCTTTCTTTCCTGTAGTTCTTTAAATATCCCGATGGAAATTTATTAATAACACCTACAGAAAAATGTTTTAATGAATAATATTGACATCTTGCGTGGGGTTTGTGGTGTTATTCACTATATATGTCTGACTAAATAAGTGTCCTGAGGACATAATCCTTTAAAATAAACTATATAAAAAACCATTTGTTTTTATACTGGAAACAAAAAAGTCCAAATATTTCAGCTATCTCAAAGGTGATCATTAAAGGAAGTTAACACCAATTTTAAGTTGATATCTAGATGTTTTCATTTACATTACACAAATTTCATGGGCACTTATAATTAGGAGTTTGTACTCTAAGCTCTCCTGCACTTTTTATTAGTCTAGGGGATTTTTATTAATAACGTGAGAAGATACTGAAATGTGCAATTTAGCATTTTAGGTAAAAATCAGAATACAGAAATTAAAGATGCAATTGCCTAAATATAATTTTGGTACTATTTGATAGGATGTTTGACATATTTACCTGGGGTAAACAGGCATGAGACAATATCTACAGAAATTCATGCCTGCCTTTTTCCTCATAGAGAGACTGCCAGAAGACAGGTGACAATCCTAGGTCATCTGTGAAATGGTCCTAAATTTAAGTGACTTAATAGACCACAAATAATCATTAGTAATTTCTGCGTGTGATTCCATCCACAAGGTCTAATCTTTCTTTTAAATCTAATATAAATATTTAGAAATTGAACCCTGTTTCTAGTTTAATTGAATAGTTTTTATGTTTGAGTGACATTTTCTTGCTGCAAACAAATACTCTAAATGTGGGATTTTTCCATATTTTTGTCATTAACCAGTTTGACTATTTCTAATTATGTTTTCCTTGCTGTTTGTGTATGTCTTTTTGCAAACAAACACAAAGAAACCACATGCAGTTTTGCATTCAGCTCACAGAGGTATAATCTGTTCCCTTTGCTGGAGGAAATCCTCGGTGATGTGTTGCCAATATTTTAACAAGAGACTCTCACAAATCATTCTCCCCTTAAGCTCGTGTTAAATCCATGCATCAGGAGTATGTGTACTCCAGAGAGAAATGGCAATAGACTCATTTGTTTCCAATTTAATGAGAAAATGCATTCTCATAAACATAACCAAGAAAGATAGGATCTTATTTGGCTAACAGACTGGAATGAAGCTCCTGGAAATATCCAGACTATGTTCCTTAGTAAAAACATACTGATGAAAAACCTGTGTGCAGATGGATTTACTAGGACAACACTGTGCTTTGAAACAGCATGTGAGCAATACTGTTATTCTTTATCTACTGAGGTGTAATACATGGTAAGGTGTTTGTTTTCCTCACTATGGTATCCTTAATTCTATAAACTCCTGAGAGTTCCCAAATAAAAAAATGTTGCAGATATGGTACACACACGCACATACACAAAAAAAGCCTGACTACAAAATTTTGTATATTCTGAAAAAAGTTTCCTCCTTTTAAAATTGCATAATGACACCCTTATAATACCACTTGTGTCTGTGTATTTGTCTTTCCCAGGGCAATTACAAGGGCTTAGCAAAGCACTATTGTATGAGGATTATCCTTAAGAATTTTCAGAGCCTGAGACTAATAGTGCTATATTCCCAAGGATCTTCACACAAATAAGTGAGGTAGAAAGGATGCAAACACTCTGCATAGATCTGCTTCTGAGAGTGGCTGAGAAACTCTAATGAGAGCCATAACCTTTAGGCTACCATAAATTTGAGGAAAGAAATCTGTTGTTCTAAGCTGTTAGAACTGTTTCACACTATACGGATAAATGAATTATTTATCAGATGAAAAAAGAGGGATGCAACAGAAGCAACTGTGGCACATCCTGTTCTCATGTGCTCTAGCAGCAGTGTTGTGTGATTTAAAATGGTGGTGCAGGCTTAATTTTTCTCTAAGGCCATGAAGCATACATCACCTCAAGAGCAGTTTTAATCTAGTACTTGCATGAAATATTATATTAATTTTGCTTAATTTTGAATAGAAAAGATATTGAATAAAACTATCCATACCCTAATCATGAGGAGTCCTTAATAATTAGAATTAAAACATGCTTACTCTTTCTGATCAATAGTTACATAAAAATGGCACAGAAAGGGAATTTAGCCTGGAGAAAAGGAGGTCCTGGAGACACTTTATCACTCCCTAGCCCTACCTGAAAGGAGGTTGCAGTGAGCTGGAGGTCAATCTCTTCTCCCAACAAGTGACAGGACCTGACAAAATATCCTCAAATTCTGCAGGCAAGGTTTAGATTGGATATTAGGAAAAAATTGATCACTGCAAGGGTGGTCAGGCATTGGAATAGGCTCCCCAGGGAAGTGGTGGATTCTCTGTCCCTGGAAGTGTACAGAAAACACGTGGATGTAACACTTGGGGATATAATTTAGAGGTGGACTGTGCAGTGCCTGACTCGATTGAGGTTGGACTCAACTTGTGACGATAGTGCAGGTAGGACACAATCAAATATTAAAAGGAGAGAGAGCTACAGATAGGAAGTTCATTTTCCTGAATGCACAAGAACAGTGATTGGAAAACCAAAAATGAGATATGAAGAATTAGAAGCACACATAAATTCCCCTTGGGAGGGATGCAAATAGCGTGAATCTCTTTCTCTCTGTGTGCGCTTAATTTATTACTGTTCACATCTCTTATATTTGTCTGTTGTGCTGAATAACATTCACATGATGTCCTGGTTTGGGACAAGACAGTGTTAATTTCTGCAGTAGTCGGGAGTGGGCAAGGCTAGGATCCAGAGATTATCTCTACATCACCTTCCCTCATTCGCTGAGGACAGGGGAGGGGCTCTAGGTCTGGCTAGTATGGGGAGGAAGCAGTCATGAATTTTCAAGGACTTGTCCAGGAGAGGTGAGTAAACATGGGATTAGCCCAGCTTTTTTCTTATATGCTTTGTTATTAGGACTTTGCTGTTACTGTTCGCTGTTTTACTTATTAGCTATTTTCAATAAACTGTTCTTGTCTCAATCCATGACCTTTACCTTTTGTGCCTCCAGTTCTTCTATCTGTTCTGTCTCACAGGGAGAGGGAGGGAGAAGTAAGGAAGTAGCATGTGGTTAAGAGCAGTTTAATGGGAACACTAAATTAGAAACAACTGTTCCTAAACAACATCTTTATTTGGCACCCAACGTCCGGCACAAATTGTTAGTGTGACAACAGTTCTGCCCAGAGCTGGTTAGAAAGGAATTTCATCTGACCATTTGCTATATTAGATAAGGAACCATGGGTCATACTTGGTCTGTGTGTGGTACTTGGTGCGCATTACTTGGTCTGTGTGTGGTACCTAACTCTGCATATATTCCTTTATATGCAACATGTGCTACTCATGATGATATTTTTCAGAGCAGGGAGAGGGATCAAAGTTGCTTTGTTACTGTACTGTGTGATTCCAGCTTATGACATTATAACATCCGAGGCAATGAGGGTCATTTGGGATGTGTATTCAGTGGTGGTCTCCTATCCTTACCTCAGGTTCTGTCTCTAAAAGTCCATTAGCAGTCTGTGGGGAGAACTGGGAAGGATTATTCTCCTCATCTTTTCACCCCCCTTTTCCTTCTTTAGACCAGTTAAAACAGGTTTTGTGGATTTTGAATTTCCCTTGGATGTTAAGGAAAGCATGTGCTTGTTGCTAGGTCTGCCAGGTCTCCTCAGTGCAGTCCACACCACGTTTAGAGTTACAAAAGAGATATTTTAGGATGGTCTTTCAGACCTATGCCCCCAAGTTGCATAGTCAGAAGTGACATGGAAGATGGGAGAAAATGGCCCAGCTCTTGAAGGACGATTCTGCTCCAGTGGTTTGAAAATTCACCCTGATCAACTTAGGACCCTGATAACATGGCAAAATTTTTGAAAGAAAAATGCTCTTGCAATTCCAGAGAGGTATGAAGTTATGCAATGAGCTGAGCCTCAGCTACTATTTACCAGACACTGCTTATCACTAGACAGCACATTCAGGAGGCGTTGGAGGAAAGCAGACCTATAGTGACATTGACCACTAAAACTGCAGCTGAACCAGAAGAACAATCCATTTTATTAGCAATTTCCCTTAGACAAAAGAAGAATTCAAGACCAAATCAATTCATGTAGTGAGGGATGAAGAGGAGGTAGAGCCCTCACAACATTATTATTTATTTGCTGTTTCCAGTAAATTGTTCTTATCTCAACCCATGACCTTTACCTATTGAACGTCCAATTCTCCTCTTCATTCCACTGCAGTAGAACAGGGATGGGGAGGGAGGAGTGAGACAGCAGCTTCTAGTTTGGAATCATTAAATGGGAACACTAAACTGGGGGACACCATTCCTAAACCATGACACATAGTAACCTGATAGAACAGATCCATGCATTCTGGATATTCTTACAAGGTGATATATCAGATAAATTTTGGCCCCCCAGAACTAAGTGAATATTTTGACATGGAAGTCAATGAATTCAGCATTTCATTGGTCTCCTGTCTTCTCTGAGATGCGTTACATTAGCCATTCCAACTATATATTACAAAACCACATCATTATTTAAGATCTGTCCTCTAACTTTCATTCCTTCCTGCCAACAGACTACTGTGTGCAATGGTGCATACTCATTTTCACTTAATGATCAGGAAATTGATTAGGATGCAAAGAGGACAACAAAGTTGATTAAAGGTTTCCCAACACTCACTTGCAGAAAAAAAAAAAAAACCAAAAACAAACAACCTTTAAATATGTCTAGCTTGGTTAAGATATAAAGGAAAGGTGATCTGATAATGTGAAGAAATATCTGATGCTGTCAGCACTTCAAATGAAAATATAGCAGACTGTTACAGGAAGAATTGGAAGGAATGATATAAAAATACCCACATGAAAACAGTGTTCTGAACTTCACAGAATAAAATTCAGGCAATGGATCAGATCAACAACAGGCTGAAAATGATGGAAAATCTCACATATTATGCCTCATTTCATCTTTTCATAATACTCTTTAAAGAAATAACAAGATGGCATTGTTTAGAGTATGGAGATCAGAATGGTGAATTCTAATATGAGCTTGGTTACTGACTCATAGGAGAACGTGAAGGGATTATTTCTATCAAGGCAAGAATTCTGAAGTATAACATGGTGATAATAAAAGACAACTTACTTTCAGGAATGCAGGGAAGGGAAAGTAGATTTAAAATATGAAGTAAATTTATAAAACTGAAAATGGCATGTGTATCAGGATTTTCTGACTGTTGCTCCAAGCAGTAATTTGATTTCTGAAAGGCATCACAGAATATAGATATTGCAGCAGAACACTGAGGGTGAAAGAAAAGTCTGAGTTTTACTCTGGAACAGATTAGAGTTTCAGTGACACTTGAAAAAAAACAGAATACATATAAGGAAGTTTTAAACACTGAGTTTTCTCAAAAGCGATATATCTGTATATACCCATACATGTGTACATACGATAAGAAATGCAAAATCAAGAGATTAGTCAAATTATTCATAGAGGCATCAAAGCTCTCTGAATATGACAGGCCTTAAAAACTGATATAAACATTATCTAATAATTACAGGTAATAAAATAGGGCTGCCATTGTTCTTTCTTGTTCCATTCACAAGAAAGAAAAGTATTTTTAAAACCTGTATTGCTCAAATTATGTTTCAGATTATTTGCTATTGTGACTGTTTTAAGAGTTTTAAAGGATTAATTAATATTAACAAACTTAGCTTCTGTAAGTCTCTAAATAATTGTCTGCTTTAATTCAGATAACCATTTCAGAAGACAGGACACAAGTTAATTTCTCTAGTGGTAGCCAGGAGTCAGCTTCACTAGGTCTGGATGTGTGCATCCTTGTGATAGTGTCCTGTATGATCTAGCATCAGTGAAACAAAAACAGCATTAATTAAAAAAAGAAGAATTAATTAAACAGAAAAAACACCCAGATTTAAGAGAGGGAACATGGTCAGCAGTGTGTAAATCTGACTCTTTAAGCAGACCATCAAGTATAGTAGTGTGTGCTTGCAGACTGCAAAGCAAATGGTATCCTGGGCTGCATGAAAAGCAGCACGGCCAGAAGGTCAAGGGAGAGGATTCTGCCCCTCTACTCTGCTCTGATGAGACCTCACCTGGGGAGCTGTGTCCAGCTCTGGTGTCCTCAGGAAGGGCATTGATCTGTTGGAGCAAGTCCAGAGAAGGGCCATGAAGGTGATTAGAAAGATGGAACAGCTTGTCTACAGAGAAAGAATGAGAGAATTGGGAGTGTTCGTCTTGGAGAAGGCTCTGGAGTGACCTAACTGTAGCCTTCAAGTACCTGAAGGGAGCCTACAAGAAAGATGGAGAGAAACTTTTTGTATGGATGTATAGTGACAGGACAAGGAGGAATAGCTTTTAAAGGAAAGAGAGTAGGTTTCAATTAGGTATAAGGAAGAAATTTATCTTGAGGGGGGTGAGGACCTGGAACATGTTGCCCAGAGAAGCTTTGAATGCTCCATCCCTGGAAGTGTTCAATGCCAGGTTGGATGAGACTTTGAACAACCTGGTCTAGTGGAAGGTATCCCTGCTCATGGCATAGAGGTTAGAACAAATTGAGCTCCAAGGCCCTTCATAGATCAGGCTGTTCTATGATTCTATTGGCAAATGTAGTGCAGGGGAACTTGTAGGGTCAGTTTCAACTGATGTTAAAACCATAAAAACTGTAAAAACAGTTTCAACTGATGTATTTCTATAAAGAATGAAGAACTTGTATTCATTTACACAAGAGTTTATTTATGAAATTATAAATGTAAACAATCATATATTTAAGCTGAAATATTATGAAAAATACTGTCTTGATGTTAAAACCAGGAAACACAACTGAAGCTATTTAAAATAAGAATCATTGTAAGGTTTATAGCAGCTGAATTATAAATCCTTCATGACAGGGAAATGGATTTTTAAAAGAAAATTGCATAGGATTTTTTCCAGAAGTATTTTTGTGAATATCTTCTGAATACATTTCTACAAAGCCTATCAGAAAACTTATAATATCCCAATGGAATGGAAAAAAAAAATGAACGGAAAAGTTAAGCATTCTTTTCATTTTGAGTGAATAATGGTCAAATAAAATTATTTATCAGCTGAGATTACTGAAAGATGTAACAACTACAATTTTCCTGTCTTACCTGTCTGCCATACTCAGTGTTTTCCTATTTTGGCTATTCAAAAGCAGAGCTTGTTTCCCTCTTTTCCCAGTGCATCTGAGAAGCAGATTTATTTAGAAATTATAAGGATTATGAAATAATTTTCAGTTACGGATCAAGCATATGTGTTAAAATGGGATAACCTTCACAAAAGAAGGCAAGAATCCTTAGCTATAGGAAAAAAAGTTATCTTTGTTTTGCATCTGCAGAGAGAAATGGCATTGTATATACTATTGGACTAATTCTTACATGCCATCTATCTGTATACTTTTGTCCACTCTGATAAACCTAGCACATGCATGGATGATTTGCTTCCTGAGCCCTTGGGATTAGAAGGTGTTGTTTATTCATTAACTAGGAATAAATGATTCAAACTCAGCAATTGAGATAATGGTCCAAATTGGGGAATGTTAACCTCTATTAACCTCCATTTTACACTTCCTATACCTTGTCGAAATTGCTTTGATCTTTTGGTAATATTTTATGACAGTCTTTTTGACAATAGGATTTTTCGAATTAGGAAAAGTATAATAGTTTATCTATTTGTTCTATTATCCTGTATAATGAAGTATAGATTGTATTTTACAAGCCATAATCAAGAAGATAGTTTTTCTTATTCTGGTACATAATTAACATAAAACTGAACTTTTGAAAAAAAATTATTAATTAACCATAAAAAATCCAAAACTGAAACTGTTTTTAATAATTGTCTATATGATGAGGTATCACAGAATTTATGAGGCAAAAGCAAAACAGAAGCTTCTTTTACTCTGAAATTCAGATTTCAAAAATTATACTTTATGATTTTA
This sequence comes from Camarhynchus parvulus, assembly GCF_901933205.1. Lineage (NCBI taxonomy): Eukaryota > Metazoa > Chordata > Aves > Passeriformes > Thraupidae > Camarhynchus > Camarhynchus parvulus. The sequence continues at coordinate 54,302,978 of NC_044571.1, forward strand.
TGTAATTTTATGTAATTTTAGCCAGATGGCTTTCCATCAATATCATTCAATAGTGAAATGTTGCATACAACTTCACACTCATGCTAGAAAATTATTTGCATTTTTAGCAGAATGTTTTCATAGAATCATTCAATATCCTGAATTGGAAGGGACCCAAGAAGATCATTATGTCTAGCTCCTAACTCTGCACAGGACAGATGCAAAATTCCATCGTGAGCCTGAGAGCATTGTCCAAATACTTCTTGAACTCTGGTAGGTTGGTGCTGTGACCCCTTCCCTAGAGGGGGTGAGGAGTTGACCTTGTCTGGACTACAGGCACCCACCAAGCCACTCTACTTACTCGCCTTCCCAGATGGACAGGAGAGAGAAAATGAGATTGAAAACAACTCATAGGTTTAGATAAGGCAGTTTGCTAAAGGAAAACCAAAGAATTTGCATGCGTACCTTAGTTTTGACACCAAAAGGAGTGTAGGGGATTGATCCTGGCTGGATGCCAGGCACCCACTAAATTCTCGCTATCACTCCACTCCAAAGCTGGACAGGGAAGAGAAAATATAACAAAGGGTTAATGAGCTTAAATAAGGACCTTCCTGCCACCCCTCCCCCCTTCCCAGGTCTACTTCCTCCACCCCGGTGGTGCTGGGAGACAAAGAATAGGGGTTACTGTCAGTTCATCTCTGGTCACTCCTGCCATTGCTCAAGTACATCATTTGCCTCTAACATGGGGTCTATCCCTCTGGAGACAGTTCTCCATGAACTTCTCCAACATGAGTCCATCCTGCTGGCAACAGTTCTCCACAACCTGCTCAACATGGGTCACTTGCACAGCTGAAGACCCTCAAGGACAGGCTGCTCCAGGGTAGGTCCCTATAGGGCTGCAAGTCCTACCAAGAATACTGCTTCAGTGGGCTCCTCTCTCCACAGGTCTGCAGGTCCCTTCCAGGAGTCTACTTCAGCACAGGGTCTACTTCAGCACTTCTCCCATGGGTTCACAGCTCCTCTCAGGCATCCACATGCTCCCTCGTGGGTCCCCTCCATAAGCTTCAGTTGGCTTTCTGCATTCCTGTGGTCTTCCATGGGCTGCAGGGGCACAGCTGCCTCATCATGGTCTTAACCACAAGCTACAGGGGAATCTCAGCTCCAATGCCTGGGCTGTTCCTCTCACATGTTCTCACCCTTGTCTTCTCTGGCTGCAATTACATATGATCAGTAACTTTTTTTCTTCTTCTTAAATATGTTGTCACAGAGGCATTACCACCCTTTCTGGTTAGGTCAGCCTTGGTCAGCAGCACAGCTGTCTTGGATCCATCTGGCATTGGCTCTGCTGGACATGGAAGAAGCTTCTAGCAACTTCTCACAGAAGCCACCCCTCTAACAAAGCCTAGTCATGCAAGCCCAATACAGGGAGCCTGTTTCAGTGACCAGCCACTCTCTGTGTAAAGAACCTTCTCCTATGCAAGAACCTAAATATCTCCTGACAAAACTTCATGGCATTCCCTTGGGTCCTGTCACTGGTCCACAGAGAGAAGAGATCAGTGTCTTCCCTCCTCTTCTCACAAGGAGGTTGTAACTGCAATGAAGTCCACCCTCAGTCTCCTCTTCTTCAGGCTGAACAGACCAAGTGACTTCAGCTGCTTCTCATACACCTTCCCATCATGGCCCTTCACCACCTTTGTTGCCTTCTTTTGGACGCTTTCTAATAGTTTCATTCTACTCAAAAACTGCCCCCAGCACTCAAGGTGAAGCTGCCCCAGTGCAGAGCACCCCAGGACACAGTTCTCTTCCTAACTGCCAGGACACTGCTGACTCTTATTCAACTTGCCATCAACCAGGACCCTCTCAGTTCCTTTCTGCAGCCTGCTTTCCAGCATCTCAATCCCCAGTACAGGTGCAGAATCTGGCAGTTGTTTTTGTTAAACTTCATATGGTTGGTGATTGCCCAGCCCTCTAATCCAGCTCTGTCTCCCCTGCTTGCCCATAGCATGATGTGTTTATCCGGCTGAATGCTGGAAATATAATCCAGAAGGATACTGTGAGGGACAGTATAAAAAACTTTACTGAAATCCAAAGAGATTGCATCAACTGGTTTCCCTTGGTCAATTAGGTGAGTTACCTTGTCAAAAAAGAAATTATATTTGACAAGCAGGATTTCCATCACGAAGTCATGCTGACTGTGACCAATGACTGCATTGTTCTTTGGGTGTTTTTTAATACCGCCGTGAATAATCTTCTCCATAATTTTAGCAATCACTGAATTGAGACTGACAAGCCTGTATTTTCCAGGGTTTTTTTCCTTCTTTTTTTTTTTTTTTTCTTTTTTTTTGTGTTTCGCCCTCCTCTTTGTTTCTGTTCCCCGCTTCCCCCTCGCTTCCTCCGCGCGGTGCGGGGGTGCTTGTGTCCTTCTTTTTTCTTTCTTCCGTTCCTTTCCCCCTCGGGACCGTGTCCTCCCTTTCCCCCCTGTTGTGTTGGTGGGGGCCCTCCTCTTTGCCTTCTCTCTCTCCCTCTCCGGGGCGTGTCCCCCCCTTTCTGGTGTAGGGGGGCGCACGCACCCTCCTCTTGTCTCTTTTACGTGTTGGTGGGCTTCCTTCCCCCCCTTCCTCACCGGCATCCTCCTCTTGCTCCGCTTTGCCCTCTGTGTTTTCTCACTCTGTTTCATCTCTTGCGGCCTCCCCCTTCACCCCACTCCTTTTGCTCGTCATCCTCCTCCCCTCTTGCCTTCTCTCGAGTCCTCCTCCGTCTCCCCCTGCTTCCTCTCTTCCTTGCCTTTTCTTCTCCCTTCTGTTGTGATCCGCTTTCTCCTTTCCCTTCTTCCTTTCTGTGTTGAGGTCCGGTTCTGCGTGGACCGAAACACCTTCTAAAGTGGACATTAGTCGCTGGTTCCTCAAGCACTCTAAAGTCTGCTCTCCTCATGCCCAGGGTTGAGAGTTTTTGTCCCTAAAAAAGGAAAAAGAGAGAGAGAGTCAGAGGGGCTCTAGTAGGAGGATAAATTCAATCGGCCCCTCCCCCACAACCAGTCCGGGAGAAAATACCTCCTTGAAGAAAAGTGGAAAAAAGCTGTTTATTAAACAATAGAACCTAACAATATTAAAACAATAAAACCCCTTGCCGCTCTAAAAGAGATGACCAATTGAGAAAACCCCCCCCGGTTGCAGCCCAGCTCACTCAGTCTCTTATCAGTCCTTCTGGTGCTGGAATTCTCACAGGCCAGGCCCGGCCTGGCCCGGTGGCCACAGGTGTGAGCTGCCGGTGCTTCCCTGGGTGTTCAGTCCAGAGCAGGTTCCAAGAGGTCCAAAGAAAAGGAAAAGAAAAACCACAGTCCAGGGACTCTTCTTTGCCTCAGCCAGCTAAAAACTAACCAAAAGCAAAAGGAGAGCTCTCTGTCCTGCCGTCTGTCTGTCCGCAGACAACACAGTCCTGGAGCAGGAATGCGGGGGAGTACGTGCAATGTCTGAGCGAAGAAAAAAAGAACTGTGCGATTCTTCTCTCCCCCCTTTCACTCTCTGCAACAAGTCTTAAAGGTGCAAAACTTATTATTATTCAGCATAAACCAATGAGACGATTTGGGGATAAAAGCATCATATAGTCAACCCAGGACATTCCACCCCTTATCCCCATATCGTCTGCTTACTACTAAAACTAATATAAATTTAACTCTACAAACACATACATTATACATCCATTATACAGCTATACACAGACAATGGTAACAGCATTCAGCAAACAGTGATATTTACACATAGGTCTCACCCAACAATCAGATCTCCCTGAGGTACACATCGTGTTCTCCCATCTCTTTGCATTATCCACCATGTGTAACCTGGTCCCTGAGCAAAAACAACCCCACGAATGGGTTTGTCTGTATTCGAGGCAGAATTAATCCAAACTGTCTTCCCTAACAAACCTCTGACATGTACCACTGGGACTTTGTCTCCATCTACTCTATGCAAAGACTCAGATTGGGCAGGGCCCACTCGGTTAGTAGAGCCTCGGGTATTAACTAACCAGGTGGCCTTTGCCAGATGCTGCTCCCAGTTTTTGAAAGATCCCCCACCTAATGCTTTCAATGTGGTTTTTAACAGTCCGTTGTACCTCTCCACTTTGCCTGCAGCTGGTGCGTGGTAGGGGATGTGGTACACCCACTCAATACCATGTTCCCTAGCCCAAGTGCTGATAAGGCTGTTCCTAAAATGAGTCCCGTTGTCTGACTCAATCCTCTCAGGGGTACCATGTCTCCACAGAATTTGCTTTTCCAGGCCCAGGATAGTGTTACGGGCAGTGGCATGAGGCACAGGGTAGGTTTCCAGCCATCCAGTGGTGGCTTCCACCATTGTGAGCACGTAGCGCTTGCCTTGGCGTGTCTGGGGCAGTGTGATGTAGTCAATCTGCCAGGCCTCCCCATACTTGTACTTAGACCACCGCCCACCATACCACAGGGGCTTCAATCGCTTGGCCTGTTTGATGGCAGCACATGTCTCACAGTCATGGATAACCTGAGAAATACTGTCCATGGTTAAATCCACCCCTCGGTCTCGTGCCCACTTATAGGTGGCATCTCTACCCTGATGGCCTGAGGCATCATGGGCCCATCGAGCTAGGAATAACTCCCCCTTATGTTGCCAATCTAAGTCTATCTTTGACACCTCTATCTTTGCAGCCTGGTCTACCTGCTCATTATTTTGGTGTTCCTCATTAGCCCGACTCTTGGGGACATGGGCATCAACATGACGGACTTTCACAGGTAGCTTCTCTAACCGAGCGGCAATGTCTTTCCATTCATCAGCAGCCCAGATCGGTTTTCCCCTACGCTGCCAGTTGGCCTTTTTCCACCTTTCCAGCCATCCCCACAGTGCGTTGGCTACCATCCATGAATCAGTGTAAAGGTAGAGCTTTGGCCACTTCTCTCTCTCAGCAATGTCCAGGGCCAGCTGAACAGCTTTGAGTTCAGCAAGCTGGCTTGATCCACCTTCTCCTTCGGTAGCTTGTGCAACTTGTCGTGTGGGGCTCCATACAGCTGCTTTCCACTTCCGGTTCATTCCCACAATGCGGCAAGAACCATCAGTAAAAAGAGCGTATCGTGTATCTTCTGCTGGCAGCTGGTTATATGGTGGAGCTTCTTCAGCCCGTGTCACTTCTTGTTCCTCTTCATCAGTGAGACCAAAATTTTCACCTTCCGGCCAGTTTGTAATTATTTCCAGAATCCCAGGGCGATTCAGGTTTCCAATACGGGCGCGCTGTGTGATAACAGCAATCCATTTGCTCCATGTGGTGCTGGTGGCATGGTGCGTAGAGGGAACCTTTGCTTTGAACATCCACCCCAGCACTGGTAGTCGGGGTGCCAGGAGGAGTTGTGCTTCTGTGCCTATTACCTCTGAGGCAGCCTGGACTCCTTCATAGGCAGCCAAGATTTCTTTCTCTGTTGGAGTATAGTTGGCTTCAGACCCTCTGTAGCTTCGACTCCAGAATCCTAGCGGTCGGCCTCGAGTCTCACCAGGCACCTTCTGCCAAAGGCTCCAGGACAAGCCATGGTTCCCGGCTGCAGAGTAGAGCACGTTCTTCACCTCTGGTCCCGTCCTGACTGGGCCAAGGGCTACTGCATGGGCAATCTCCTGCTTGATTTGTGCAAAGGCTTGTTGCTGCTCTGGGCCCCAGTGGAAAGGGTTCTTCTTGCGGGTGACCAGGTAGAGAGGGCTCACGATCTGACTGTACTCGGGAATATGCATCCTCCAAAAACCTATGGCACCTAGGAAAGCTTGCGTTTCTTTCTTGCTGGATGGTGGAGACATTGCTGTGATCTTGTTGATGACATCAGTGGGAATCTGACGCCGTCCGTCTTGCCACTTCACTCCCAGAAACTGGATCTCTTGAGCAGGTCCCTTGACTTTGCTCTTCTTGATGGCAAAGCCGGCTTTTAGGAGAATCTGGATGATTTTCTCCCCTTTCTCAAACACTTCTGCTGCTGTCTTCCCCCACACAATGATGTCATCAATATATTGCAGATGTTCTGGAGCCTCACCCTTTTCCAGTGCAGCCTGGATCAGTCCATGGCAGATGGTGGGACTGTGTTTCCACCCCTGGGGCAGTCGGTTCCAGGTGTACTGCACGCCCCTCCAGGTGAAAGCAAACTGGGGCCTGCATTCTGCTGCCAGAGGAATGGAGAAAAATGCATTGGCAATGTCAATAGTGGCATACCACCTCGCTGCCTTGGACTCCAGCTCGTACTGGAGTTCCAGCATGTCCGGCACAGCAGCGCTCAGCGGTGGAGTCACTTCATTCAATGCACGGTAGTCCACAGTCAATCTCCATTCTCCTTCAGATTTACGCACAGGCCAAATGGGGCTGTTGAAGGGTGAGTGGGTCTTGCTAACCACCCCTTGGCTCTCCAGCTCACGGATCATTTTGTGGATGGGGATCACAGCATCTCGATTCGTTCGGTACTGTCGGCGGTGCACTGTTGAGGTGGCAATCGGTACTCGTTGCTCTTCCACCTTCAGGAGTCCTACTGCAGATGGGTTTTCTGACAGTCCAGGCAAACTGTTCAACTGCTTGACACCCTCTCTCTCTACAGCAGCTATTCCAAATGCCCACCTGAGTCCCTTTGGGTCTTTGAAATACCCACTTCTGAGGAAGTCTATGCCTAAAATGCATGGGGCCTCTGGGCCAGTCACAATAGGGTGTTTCTTCCACTCATTTCCAGTCAGGCTCACCTCAGCTTCCACCAAAGTGAAATCCTGGGATCCCCCTGTCACGCCAACAATAGAAACAGACTCTATCCCCACATGTCTTGATGGAATTAATGTACATTGTGCACCAGTATCAACCAAAGCTTTATACTCTTGTGGTTCCGATGTGCCAGGCCAACGAATCCACACAGACCAGAAAACACGATTTTCCCTAGCCTCTACCTGGCTAGAGGCAGGGCCCCTCTAAGCCTGGTTATCCTTCTTTCCCTGGGCATATGCCTTGGAGGTTCCTTCAAGGGGATCGGACATGTCATCATCATCATACCTGGCAGTTCGGCCACGGGCAACTGGAGCTGCTTTTCTTTTAGTGGAATTCCCTCTCTCAGCCCTGTCTTCCTTCAATTCACGCACCCGTCGTGCCAGAACAGCAGTAGGTTGTCCATCCCACTTCCTCATGTTTTCTCCACAATCACGCAGGTAGAACCACAACTCAGCTCGTGGGGTGTACCTTCTCTCGCCATCTGGGAAACGTCTGCCTTGGATACCAGAACCTCTGATCTGTACCGCCGAGATCTGGAGAAGGTCTTCTTTAATCTCCTCTCTGAGCTTCTTGTGGTTCTCCTCTATCTTGTCCTCTAATTTCTGCAGACGTGATTCTACTGCTGAGATTCTGGCATGTGTTGGGCCATGCACAGCGTCTGCATATGCTCGGAGCTTCCTTGCCATATCCAGTACAGTCTCATCCCTCTCATCCCTCTTCATTATGGCTAAGGCAGAAGCATATTCATGTGGCCCAAGTCGCACAAGTTTTCGCCACATCACAGACGTGCATGGTACCAAGTCTGGGTTCCTAGTTGTTACATCATCTGAGAAGATAATCTCTGCCACTGCCATTTCTCTTAGGCGTTGGATCCCTTGCTCTATGGTCTTCCACTGTGTTTGTTGCATATAAAGATCATCTGCACACAGGTATCTTTGTGCAACACTTTCCAAGACCCGTGCCCAGAGGCTCTGTGGATTAGCCCCCCTCATCATTCCTTGGTCGATGACAGGGTCCTGTGACAGGGATCCCAAATGCCTCGCTTCAGTGCCGTCTAGAATTGTGGCCTCACCTGCAGCATCCCAGAGACGGACTAACCAACTAATTATGGATTCATCAGGTCGTCGGGTGTAATCCTTCCGTAGTCCACGAAGGTCCTTCAGGGAAAAGGACTCAATATTTGCATCAGATCTTGCACCTGCTGCTTTGACTCCTGATTTTATGTCGGGAGGTGTTGAGGTTCCTTCTCCTGTATCATCATCCTCATCATCTGCTGGTCGGTTGGTTTTGTCCGTGCATTTCCCACTTCTAGTACTGGTAGCAACAGCCATTGGTTTGGCTGCTGGCTTTGGCTCACTATCTGGTTTGGCAGCTGGCTTCGAGCCTGGCGTGCTGGCTGCAGCCTGACTGACTGGGATAGCTGATTTATCTCCCTGCCCCCCTGCTTCTGTCTGCTGCCCTACAGTATCTAACAGAGTGCGATAAGCATAGGCCAGGGCCCAGCTTATTGCAATTAGCCTTTTCTCGTTCGAATCGTCATGGCACTTCTCCTTTAGGTATTTCCCCACCTCAGCTGGGTTCTGAATTTGTTCCCGTGGAAAATCCCAGCCTAGAGGATCAGAAAATTCCTTCAGGGTTTGGCCTATATTTTCCCATTCTCCACACCACTCAGGATTTTCCACGCCTGCATCTGCTTCTGGGTCAGGGGTCTCACCAACTCTTCTGGATATCTCAGCTTTCATTTTAGAGAAGCTCCAGACTATATAGAGGAAGCCTACCAGATTAAATACCAGAAAGATGGTCTCTTTAACATTCAGGGGAAACTGAACATTCTCAAACAGTGACATAACAGCTTCAAAGGAGAAGAAGGAAAAGAAAGGCTGGAAAGCCTTATTCTCAGCTCCTCCTCTAACAAACTCGGTGCAATTACTAATAAATTCCCAAAACATACTACTGGAACTGGGAGGCAGGGTAGGACCGAAACATATACGTAAACAGACGCCAGCATCTTTATAAATGCCCTATAAATCATTATCACCAAGGCCAGCACAAGAGCTACTCCAATCCGTGCCCGTCTACCGTAAGAATTACGTATTATGGACAATAATCCAGTGACCAGAATGGTATCGAAACCTCAGAAAGGTCTAGAGACCAGAACCACATGAAGGTCTCCACCGCAAGAGATGTTACGAATTCCAGCAGCATGGCTATTGACTGCTTTAACTCACTAGCTAGTGAGCACAACCAACGCACACAATAAGCTTTTTTCCACTTTCTCTGGCCACGAGTTGGGCGCCAAGAAGTGTATCTGTCTTGGTTTAGAGCAAAATTTTGGGAGAGAGAGAGAGTCCCCAGAGGGGCTCTAGTAGGAGGATAAATTCAATCGGCCCCTCCCCCACCAACCAGTCCGGGAGAAAATACCTCCTTGAAGAAAAGTGGAAAAAAGCTGTTTATTAAACAATAGAACCTAACAATATTAAAACAATAAAACCCCTTGCCGCTCTAAAAGAGATGACCAATTGAGAAAACCCCCCGGTTGCAGCCCAGCTCACTCAGTCTCTTATCAGTCCTTCTGGTGCTGGAATTCTCACAGGCCAGGCCCGGCCTGGCCCGGTGGCCACAGGTGTGAGCTGCCGGTGCTTCCCTGGGTGTTCAGTCCAGAGCAGGTTCCAAGAGGTCCAAAGAAAGGAAAAGAAAAACCACAGTCCAGGGACTCTTCTTTGCCTCAGCCAGCTAAAACTAACCAAAAGCAAAAGGAGAGCTCTCTGTCCTGCCGTCTGTCTGTCCGCAGACAACACAGTCCTGGAGGAGGAATGCGGGGGAGTACGTGCAATGTCTGAGCGAAGAAAAAAAAGAACTGTGCGATTCTTCTCTCCCCCCTTTCACTCTCTGCAACAAGTCTTAAAGGTGCAAAACTTATTATTATTCAGCATAAACCAATGAGACGATTTGGGGATAAAAGCATCCCCGAGGGGGGGCGGCCAACAATCCTCCCTTCCTTCACCCCTCTTTCTCTCAAAAAAAAAAAAAGGGGCACCTTTTTCTTCAAAACTTTTTTAGTATCTCTACCATGAAGTTATCATCCGTGTGTTTTACCCATCTTCCAGACCTGTTTGTGCCAGCTGTGTGGTGTTCCCAGTTAATATCCAGCAAGTTGAAACCCCCCATAAGGATAAAGGCATTTGATTAGGTGTCCCTTAGTTTATCAGAGAATAATCAGTGTGATTGTCCTGGCAAGGTAGTCCTTAGCTGACTTCCACAGTGACATTTCATTATTTGTTTGTAGCTTAATCCTTACCCAGAGGCTCTCAACTGTGCCATTGTCAGCTGTGAGCTCCATATATTCCAACTCCTCCGTTTCATACAATGCCATCCCCCTACCCTGCCTATCCCTCCTGAGGAACCTCCAACCACCCAGTGTGTCACTCCCATCACAGAACTCAACCCACCAGGTTTTGCTTATGACAAGATGTCAGATCTCTAGGACTGCACCAAAGCAGTTAAGCTCCTCTTATTTTATCCTGTTTCAGAGTTTCAAAATAAAGGAGTTTCAGTGTTCATCTGTTTTGTCGGTTAACACCATTAGGCTTCTAAGGCCCACACGGACACTCACTCCTTCCCCCAATAAGATGTAGGATAGATTTGGAAAAGCAGAAGTGACAAAACTCATGGGGTGACATACAAAAACAGCAAAAACCCAGTAAAAAAAAAAAAACTTAAGCGATGCAAAAGCAATTGTTCATGAATCAAACCAGTGTCCAGCTGGTCCTCAAGTAACGACAATCCCTGACTAACACTGCCCTCCACTTTTATTGAAAAGCATGATACAACATTGACCTTTTGATCAATTTTGATCAGCTATCTCAGTTCTGTTGCCTCCTAGATTTGTCCTCTTCCAACCTACTCACTGGGGTAAGAGTGAGAAAAAAAAGTTGATGATTGGTAAGCACTGCTCAGAAATTGCTAAATTGTTGGTGTGTTATCAACACTTCTGATTAAAAATGTAAAATGTAGCATCAGATAGGCTGCTGTGTAGAAATTAACTCCTTCCTTGCCAAAGCCAGTGTGACTTCACATGGTAATCACATGGGCCTCAGTGAGATATTGGACTTAATTCTTAGGAGATCAAGACCTAAAAACAAATCCACAGTTCACATCAAAATTAAGTCTAGACACTCTAGTGTTATCACTCCAGTTTCTCTTTCCTGGATGCCAATCATAGCAGCTGCCCTGTTGGACAAACTGTGTCATTAAACCTTGTTTCAGTTTCCAGCAGAGGGGAGGAGAATGTTCTCTGTGGAAGATCAAAGTCTGTCAGAATTTTCACTGGAAGGCATTTTACTTTCAAAGTTCAGCATCTGTCTAAACATGTGTGCTTTTGAAAACAAGTGAAGTCTCTATTACTCTTCCATCCTAGGGCAATTAATGAGCATAGAGGGAATATGCAAAGAGGGAAAATAAATTACAGAAATATTTGTGTAATCCTGGCAGTACATTGTAAGTCAACAAAATCATGCTGTTGGGATTGTGTCAGAGTCCCAAGCTACTTTTTTGATGCACTTAGCATCTGTTTTTAAAAAATATCTTGTCCCTCCTGTAAATATTATTTGCACATTCCCTAACCTATCTCTTTGCCAAGTTGAGCTTTAAGACATTTTTCTATGTGGTTTTTCTAATGTGAAAGAAATAGTGTGTGTCCATATATCCAGACTGTATTCAAATATTTATATTTGGTGTAAAGCCCCTATTAATTTGAAAAATAACAAATTAACAAGGAAAAACCATAAAGTTGACTGTTGTCATGCATGTTATATGACATACCTTTTCAATAACTTCTGCATAATTCCACGTCAATTTATTTTTATTTCATATAATTTAAATGTTTGATTTCATATCTCTTTTCAGAAAGCATTTTATCAATATTTCACTTAGGCCAGTATTTGTCCTTACAGCTTTTTTCCTAAAATTTTCTTCATGCCACTCCCTTGGGTTGTCTCACTGGTCACCACAGAGAAGAGATCAGTGTCTGCCTCTCCAATTTCCCTTGTGAGAAAGTTGTGGACTGCCATGAGACCTCCCCGCAGTCTCCTCTTCTTCAAGCTGAACAGGCCAAGTGAATTCATATGGCTTCCCCTCTAGGTTCTTCACTATCTTCATAGCTCTGATCCTGATCAAATCTGTCCCAACAGTTCTGAGAATAGCTAATGAATTGTAGGTCTGAGAGCAAATATTCTTAATAAACCTGTGGGGTAGGTTTATCCCAGCTAATATTCAAGCACCTACACAGGCACTGGCTCATGTCTCTCTGTCCCAGCAGGGCAGAGGGAAATAAAGGGAAGGAGCCAGATTGAGAACGCTTATGGATTTAAATAAAGACAGGGATATGACTTGTCAAGAACTATTTTGGGCAAAACAGACCAGACTGTGAAAATTTAACTTCATTTTTCAGTAATTAGCAGAAATAAAATTACTGACTTAGGTATTGGCAAACTGACACCCTGCCCCTGACCGACATTGGTAGCATAGGTGGGCTGCTGTCCAAGTGTAATGTGTGAGGTTCTCATATCACGTTACCACTGGTGAGCCAAGGGTCAGCGTGACTCCTACCTGAATCCAAAAGTGATTTGCACAATTTACTGTTGCTGTGAGGTGACCTGAACACCAAGTGATCCTGACAGTGGATCAAAGCCACTGCATCAGTTATGATCTTGTGTTTGCTATCAGCAATTGAATGAATTTCCACATTGGGTGCATTGCTACTCATCTTTTGTACTGTCTCAATAAGGCTTTGCTCATAAATTGTTGTCGGGCTACATTACTGTTCAGACAAGAGAAGCAGAGATGACAATCAAGAAAATATGTATCTTCACCCTTTCCCAGGCTCAATTAATTTCATTCCAAATTTCTCTCCTTCTTGCATTCCACCCACCCCCATCTTTTAATTATTTTTTTTTACTTCAGTATTTCATTTTAGACACTTCTTATTCTGCCTTGTTATCACTACAGGTTACAGTCGATCCCTTCAGTGAGACAACAAATCATGCAGGAGGTCACAGTCAGTACACTGGGGTTTCTCTCTGCTGCTCCTTGTTTCTCACACTTTTCATGTTCCAGGGGCATGGTCCCTTCAGATGGGTAGTTATTCTGCCATGGAGTGCCTCCTCTGGCCTTTTTATTCCCTCATTTTTTCTGATGTTCCCTCACTCATTCTTCACTTTTTCCATTTTTTTTTTCCTTTCTTAAATATGTTTTTGCAAAGATACAAATGTCTTTGCTCATGTGCTCAGCTGTGTTCTGTGGTGGGTCCAGCAGAGCTAGCTGGGACTGGCTGTGTCCAGCGCAGGGCAGACCCTTGTCTCTTCTCACTGAGGTCAAGCCTGTAGACCACGCCTGCCAAGACTTGCCATTTACACCCAATGCAATCTTTCAATTTACAGGAGTAGATTACAATGACACCAATTAAAAACAGGATGAAAAACTGGACAACTACAGAGCCTGGTCTCAACAGGAGACCACAACCAGCAGAACAAATTATGAAGGAAGAAATAATTAAATAAATTGACATGCTTGGAAGGTGGATAAATCAATGCAAGGGATTAGCAAAGACGGATTGTGTCACACTGATAAAATTTTTCCTTTAACAAAATTACTCTTTTGTTAAAGACAAGAGTATTGGGGTAGATCTAATCTATCTAGACTTCTTTACAACACTTACTTTGGTACCTCATGGGAAATTTTCACTGAAGATGGTGGTTAGTACAAGAATTAAAAGTTGAATAAAGAATTATGTGATAGAGAGATTGCTAGTGGAGTACTCAATGGATTAATTTTGATAATCTTTAGTACCTTGTTTAATGACAGTGATGTAGTTGATGCTAATGGATTTTTATGATGACAGAAAGCCTTGAAATGTATAAAGCAGTAGGAGCACCTGAAGGTCTCCTGGGAGGAATAAGACAACCTTGAAAAAAGAAACAATAAAAATGATAACATGAACTGCAATCCACCTGGGGAATTAAAACCCCATCTCTGCTAATAGGTAAAGATCTACTAGCTGGATGACAAAGTGAATAAAGGATTTTCTTACATTTATTGATAATAGTGTGATTGTAAGTCTCCAACATGAGATGAAAAACATTATCTTGAGAACTATCAGGCAAAATATTTGGGGTAAAACCAATATAAAATCACCTCAGGAAGTCTCTGTACTCTTCTGTTGATGTATATAGAATACACAGAAGCAATATTGTTCATAGGCAAAAGAAACAACTGAAAAATGTATAGAAGAATATATATGATGCAGAGAAGAAATTTGTATATATATATAAAATAGAAGAAGTGTATTTATTATGAAGTTTCTACAATGACTGTAAGTTGGATGCTCTGTAAGACAAAATGGTTATGTTACATCTTTATTTAGTAGCATTGATCTCACAAAAATAAATAATTACGTGCATGTATACATTCATCTGCAGAAAGAGATTACATTCAAGCAGGATGTTTGCAAATCTAAGTTTTGGAAATTTAACTGAAAATTCTTTAAGGTGACAGTGGTTAGTTGCCCCATCCCATAGACTGTCACAGTTGTAATAAGCAGATAAGTTCCAGTTGGTTTGAACTAAAGAATAAGACCATTTTTCTGAAATTGAAATTAATTGCCTAGATAATATTTTCAGTATCTGAAATAGACAGTGATGAAGTTGATGATTTATGGTATCTCATGTATGTCTTTAATTTAAGAAGAAAATTTTAAATTACAGTTTAGGTAGATCATCTTAAAGTTTTGAAGGACTTAGACATCACCTTGATCTACTAAGTATCCTAATATTGCAGGCCTTCCAATTTCAGATAAATATTCAAATGCACAAAACTTAATTTCAATCTTCATTGTGAATGTTTTTGAAATTCAATAACGAGAAGGAGAATGAAAGATGAGTTATAAAAAAATTGAAAGGTGAAGAAGCATTGGTAGGAGATGAGGATAAAATGGCTATAATTAAAAGTCTAACTGTCAGACCTTTCTGGCTGTAGAAGTTAAGTACTAATAAAATAATAATATAGTCAAGTGAATTACTCAGTTGAAGCACCTATGAATTGCTCAAAAAAGCTGAGAAAAATTGAAAACATACGTGAAAGAGATGAGACAAAGAGACAAACAAAGACATAAAGAATGTCTGAACAGAAGGTATGAAGCATAATGGTGTGTGAAATAAATTAAGAAATGCAAAAGGAAAGTACTATCTCATTTGTTTCATCTATTTTTCTTTCAGTGAAACAGCTATAAAACAAATATAAATTAGTCCATGAAAGCTCTTTTGTCTTCAAATTAATAAATTGAATTATTTTAACATACTTGAACAAAATTAATAATATTACAAAGAGTTTGTAATCAGTATCTCATATGAGAATCAACCTATTTCTGATACACTATTTGAAAAGCTACTCTATGCAGATGATAGTGAATAAAACCAGAATTTTATTGAAAATAATCTAATTAGTCAATAAGAATGCTCTACAATCAGGTAATCACACTGTAACTAAGTAACCTGGTAGTGCTCAGAAAGCTAGCTGTTAATTTCTTCATTTTGTTTATAATTGGTAAAAAATCCCCACTCATTTATTTCTTGCTTTCTCTAGGTTTATCACAGATTATTTTTAAACAAGCAATTTGACTTAAAATCTAACTCTAGAAAGTTTTTATATCGATCTGATAATTGAATTTTTTGTAAGGGAAGCATTATTTTTCTCTTCTTTTCACACCTTCATCCTTAAAACTCTTATAAAATACAGTCACTTTACTTAAGTGAAATGAGAATTTGTATAGCAGGCTTTAATTTCTTTAAATCAACCAAGTAGCATTTTTGAAAAAAACTTGTTCAAGTACTATATGTACCACATAAAGCAGAGGAAGCTTATCAGATAAATATGTAATATTTTACTTTATTAATTTGGAGACGAAAACACCTGTTCGTGAATGAAAGGCTTGCTTTTAAACTGTTGTTCTAAAAAGAAAGAGAACTAAAATAAAACTTCACTTTTAGGCCAGCTTTTCATGTCATTTTAAGTGAAGCCTTGGAAGGAAGTTTCGTAAGTAAATATACTTGGACTGGTTTTACAGCTTTAATATATATATAAAAAACATTTTAACTGTGAGGGATGTGACTGCTTTTACATGTCTAAAAAATGTCTAATGACATTACATTGCTTAGCATATCTAGCTCAGCTTCCATCTGGTTTCCAGAAGATTCCTCTCTTTTGTACGTTTTATAGCATGTCGTCCAGCCTCTTGCAGATGTCTCGGATATCCTATAACATCTCAAATAAGAACAGTTCTTTATTGTTTAGACAGGTGAATACAATCCATGATGTCTTTCAAGGATTTTGTCTTAGACTGGTTCTGAGAGAAACCATAAATCAAGGTACAAAGTAAGACTGTGCAATATTGAGTTTAAATGGATTATGACTAAGTAGAGCAAGAATCAGACTGGTTGTGCATGCACTTCATGTGAGCAGCAGATCTGAAGAGTTCCGACTAATGAAGGTTTGCATCGTGTGTGAATACTGCTTGTGGAGTTCCTTTCCAACTGTAGGGTCCAGCCATGTATTATAGCAGCTTATGCCTGGAATTGCCTTGCTTTTTCTCAAAAACTCTCAACTGCTGAGTAGACATATCCGAAGTCAAAATCCTGCTGTTAAAAAATCCCACAACTCTGAAATGTGAAATTACAAATCTTGGTTACTAACTCTGTATTATTATTCTTTTGAGATCTGTGCATATGACTGAGGTGGAAATATTGCAGCTGAAATACATAGTAAGAATCTGTGTTTGATTTTCTTGTGTGAAATTCCATGTTCTTTGTTCAAATATATTTTGGGTATTGCAAAAGGTATGGGTTTTTCTTTTTAAATCTTTCACCTTTTTTGGAGATGACAGCTAACTTAACTAATCTGTTTTAAATTTTCTAATACTTGTTTTATCAGTGTGACTGTTTGGTATGCAGCCAATCATCATATATTGACTCCGTCCTGCTTGAAAAATTCCTCTTTTTAATCTGGATTTTGCTCCTGTACATTTAAAGCATGCCTATCCATGGGTGAAAGTCTTTAATGCAGAGTTTCCATTGCTTTTTGGTGTGATTTTTTTTCTGTTTAGGCATCCATCCTTTCATTTGGATCTTGTGAAACAGCTTGATTAATGGCACTTTTATAAAATGATGGGCCTGTATTAATGTGTTAGAAAGAGAAGAACCAATTATGAAAATATGTTCCCTAAATAGGATCATGAATGGAAGTACCAAATCCTGCCGTGACAAGCAGAGATATGAAACAATAGTAAACTAGAATCAACTCCAGTACATAAAAAACAAAAAGTAACTCTACATTGTAACACCAATGGCTATCCATTTATACTTAAAATATTTATTGAAATAGAACTTTGAATAGAATAAGGAAATATTTGCCAGATTAATGCTAATTTTGTTCCAAGAGAAAAAGGCATTGAGCAGTGTACCAAAAAAATACAAAGCCTGCCTCTGACAGAGTTGTACTTAGGTATCTTTTGCTCAAGTATTCTTTAGATTGCAGAAAGTAGGTTTTCTTTTATGTGGAATATTATACTTACTAATATTATAGGTTAAAAATAAGATTTTTTTTTCTTCAAGTATTTTATAATTTTAATATCTTCTATCCTATAATGTTATAAAAATATGGAATAATCAAATACCATCAAGAAAAATATACTTGCATTTTGAATTTTTTCCCCTATGCTCTATGTCCTTGGACAAAAAAACAATAAAGCAGAAATGTCATAGAAACACTTTCTTAAGAGGATGCCATGTACAGAGCTCCTTTGGGAAATGTCTGATCAACACAAGTAGATGGCAAGGCTAGCTTTGAATTTCCAATGCAGGTAACCAAAAAAAAAAAAAAAAAAAAAAAAGAGAGCTTTTGATTAGGTGGGTGTATGAAGTGAGAAACTAATTTGACCTTTGATTAAGTGATCTCAATTTTCTGGCACTATCACATATCTCTCAATTATATTCTGCTTAAAAAGCAAAAAAATTGGCCATTATCTTAGCTGACATGAAAGGGCAGAATAGAAGATTTTCAGCTTTCACTAGCTCCTGCAGACGGTGCAATGGGAAAATGAGTGGCCCATACAATTTACAGCCTCTTACTTATTACAGGCTGTGACTGCTGCAAGCACAGGGGGGATAATCATCTTGTCAAGAGTCTGTTGCTGAGGATGCCAGCATATGATCACTCCTATTGTTTCAGAAGTCTTCTTAGGAAACTGTGGCACTGTATTTAAAAAGTCATGTTGTTCAATTGCAAAGATAGTTTTTTAAAAAAAATACTATAAAATAGTCCTTAAAATTATTAATTCATTCTTTCTCATGAATACCACATAAAGAGACATAAAAGTAGATATTGTTATATTGAAAATCTGGAAATCATCAAAATCATTAGACCAGCAGCTATTTGTAGGAGATAAAAATCCATTCATTGGTGACTATTCTTTCTTGCTCAGAGAATGTTTGCTGCTCTATTTAAAAAGTAATAAAACTTCAGTGAATCAAAATTTGTATATGTTAGGTTGTTCAGAACTTCAGAATGTATAGCAATATACCAATTGTTAGTAGCTCAAAACTGAACTTAGGCTATCCAGTAGCAATAAAACTAACTGTCTTTTTTCATTGAGTCAAGTGCTAAGCAGTTGCTTCCAGAGTAGAAACTTTGCCACTCAAAAGAAAAATAAAGGCCAATGGTGTTTTATCAAATGCAAAAGTCTACAAAGAGACAGACAAAAAACTTTTTACTGAAGTCCAATAGGAAAAATTTGCAAGGAAATAAAGAGAGGCAACTTTGGAAATTACCGTGGCTCCACTGATTTGAACCTACTTCAATACATATGTATAAAGTCAATTAAAATATTGTGGTCAAGTGGAAAAAAGTACTAAAGCTCAACTAAATAGGAGTCATGTAAAAGCTGTAGAAACCTTCTGGAGCCATCTGGATTTGCATAGGCAAAGCAGAGCATTGAGGGGTTAAAGGATATATGAAGGGAATTAGATTTCTGAACTAGGATGCTAATCTCTTTTAACTTCAGCTGCTATATCAAGATTAGAAGGGGGGATAAAAAACCTTAATAAGGACAAACATTGTGAAAACTGAAGGCTGCAATCAGA
Organism: Camarhynchus parvulus; assembly: GCF_901933205.1. Classification (NCBI taxonomy): domain Eukaryota; kingdom Metazoa; phylum Chordata; class Aves; order Passeriformes; family Thraupidae; genus Camarhynchus; species Camarhynchus parvulus. The sequence continues at coordinate 54,321,886 of NC_044571.1, forward strand.
TATTAAAGCATTCAGCATTAACATGCCTGACTTAAACCATTCAAATATAAACACCAAGAGTAAGTGAATTATAAGCAAATCATCTAAGGAAAGGCCAGATGCTGTATTTCTTGAAGAAAACTATTAGACCAGAATATAAACTGGAAAGTAATTAGTTTCTGCAGGTATTATTTCTCAGTGATTAAATTAAGGAAAAGAAAAAGAAAGAAGGAAATAAAAATGTTTAATTTAATATCAAAGAAGCTGAAACTTATTATTAGAAGAGATTATATAAGATACACAAATATTCTTTATAATAATAAGGAAGAGAAATACCTTTGTCTGTCTAGTCCCCTTATTTCAGGTGGGGATTTTTGTTTTTAGATTTATTTTGATTTAATGTTACAGATGCTGCAGTTGGGAAAAATCATACCTGGAAGAGATACCAACAAAAAATGACATTCCCTACAGGGAGATGTACTTAGAAATATATACCTATATATATATTTAGAATTAGGCTGAAAAGGATACCATAGTTTCATAGGCTTAAACTCCATGGCAAATTAAGCTTAAGAATACCTGAAGTCTTTGTGATCTTGTCAAAGTTACTATCTTTCTTTTCTAGCCTTAGAAATATTTGCATCAAGTTTTGTTAAGTCTTGATTTTCTTAACTTTTGAAATATTTTAGACTCAAATTAAGTTTCAGAATATTTAAATATATGTTCAGAACAAGATGTTGCAATGCAGAGAAACAGGGAAATAAGCAGAGCCAGGAGACTGAGAAGATTCAGACAGACCAAGTTTGCCAGGCTCAGATTTAGTCTAGATAGAAAGGCAATCAATGATAGAAATTGAAGAATATCATTATCATGGAATTAAATACTGGAAGCAGAAAAGTTATCTGAAGTACAAGCAAAACACATTAGCTTGAGCATTATGCCGTGATGCAGAGCTATGCAGCTTTCAGACACAGGTACCTTTTTTGCAACATCCTGTATGTTTACAGCCATTTTTGGGGATGCCTACAAAGCATTAAAGGCAAATAATTTTTGTATAATATTTGGAATTGTATAGCTCCACAAGCAATACAGATCGATTCCCCATCCTTCACTTTGGAATCTAGACAGCAGCTGAATGGCTCATTTTCTACTGCTGTAAGGATTTCCAGGTCTTGAACTTAAGCTCAAGTGCATACATCCTATCAGGATCCAGGACAGAGGCTCCTCTGACATTGAGGGACTGGTTAAATAGGCTTGAGAATCTTCCAGATAAGTCAAGAGGCAATGTTTGCATATGAGAGGTTCTGCTAAAACTGATCCTCCATAGTGAAAGACAAACGAGAGTTTGTCAAAATTTGTTTCTAATTTGCACTTCACCCAAGACTTTCGTAAAAATTAATCTACAAAACTATCTTAGAATCTATCTGATTTCTTCTATTTAACATGAGCTACTGTGAATTCAGGAATGAATTCTCCTCCCACCAGTCAATTAGAGATCTTAATTAGAACCATTATTTACTCTGATTTCAGCTTCTAGGACAGTTTGAATTAAACTGAATTAAACCATCCTTGAATAAGAAGCTGTGATCAGACACACACCCAGCTTCACAATATGGTTGAGTTGGCAGGGTGGTTGGCATTTGGTCCAAGTTTGGACTTGGTGATCTTGGAGGTATTTTCCAGCCTTAATGATTGTTTGATTTTATGAAGGGACTAGACTTTGCTCAATGAGCAACAAGCTCACTGTTGCTTTAGTCCTACCTTTGGTGCACAGTAACTGAATTCTCATAGTGCTTGCATTCTCACACACATCATTTTCTTGTCATGGTTGAAAGGAATACTGCACCTTTCTCTGCTGCAGAAAGAACTGAGAATTCTAAATATTTAAGCAAGTTGTAAGGAGGAAAGAAAATAGACTAAAACTAATAATCTCCTAGAACATACATTAAGGAGGAAAAGAACACAAACCCACAACCCCCAAAAAAGTAACAAAAGATCAACACAGAAAATAAAATGCTATGAATTAGAAAAATACTCTCCATGATTAAAAATATTCTGGACAAATTACGTAATAAATCTCATATAGCCACATTAATATGAGAATGGTTTATAGCAGGGAAGATTCAGGTTCTTAGACATACACTGAAACAATTGCAATAATTTAATATTGAGTACAAAGGACTGGCTTATTATTTTGTTTGGATAGGCTGATCTAACCTCTTAATTCAGATCTGAATGTATTTTTATGATTCTTATTAAAATAATAGAGGAATTTTTTTCCTTGAAGAATATGTATTAATTAAAAGGTTTCATATATAAAATTAATATCTATATAATACACTGCTCTCTTTTCTGCTGGTACATAAATATGAGCAGTCTATAAGACATGAGAAGGCTTAGCAAAATATCAGACTTAATTTTAATTTTACTATATTTACTGTATTTCTACAAAGTTCTGAATGGGAAATTGACATTACCACAGTTACTTAAATGTTTCTCAATAAATGTGGACACTTTTGGGATAGTAGCATGGTGACCCTAACGTCCTACAGAAGTTGTATTAAGTTTAAATATAAATTTGATATAACTGTTTTTTTCACTCAGAAGAATACACGTTTCATTCATGAGAATGATTCAGATAAGAAATTTAATAAAAAGATAAAATATTTTCTTCTCTTATTCCCAACACCCATGAAAAATTATTCAAAATTTCAACTGGAGCTATCAAATCCAATATGCCATGTGTGTGAAAGGAGAATGTACGTGATCACCAGTCATCTTTTATGAAATTATGGAAATTAGTACAATCAAAGAACATATGGGACTATTAATATACCAGTTTGGGCTTAATTGCAGTGAAAACATCGTAACAAATCTATGTAGGAAGTGTAAGTTTCAAGTGTTAACTCTAATTATGAGAAAGACTGTCTCAGAGGGCCTGTTGTTTACATGATATAACTAACTTCAGCAGTTACATTGAGAAAGTAAGGTAGATTTTACAGAGAAGGTATGGCCCATCTTATGGAACAGTTTAGACATCTTTAGCTGAGTGCAGAAATACTTTAAAGTAGATTGTAAACAATTCAGAAGTATAAGCTGAAAATCTATTAGATAGTACACAATCAACCTGGAATTTAATGAGATATTAGGTTAAATGTAAGTGTGGTCAGAACTACACTTCTCTATAATAGACTTTAGTCCTTATAATACACCTGAAGAGTCTCTGCTGTCCAGGAAAATAGCAGTCAGAGGGGCAGGGACTGCATCATTCCCATGTGCTACTGCTTTGCCAGGTCCCACCAGCTCTATTTATCATCACTGGTAATGCTTACGGCTTGACTAGAAGATCCTGAAAGTGATCTTGAAAGTGATGGATCATTGAACCTTTAAAGTTTAATAACATTCTAGAAGTAGAAAGTCCTTGGTGTATCTTGCTGATTTGCATCTCAGGAGATTATGGTTATTACTTGATCTTTTAACATACTTTTCATCTGCAAACAGCAAGTTGGGGTGAAAGAGGAGCCTGAAGCTGCTTGAGACTGTTTTAATGAGTGAAGCCTCCTTGAACTGACTTTCAGAAAAGACATTAATTGCAGAAAGGTCTCATAATAATTATAGTATCTTGAAACATTTAAGTTATCTTGGCTATAAAACAGGGCCTACACAATCAAATTATTACAGGCACAATATTAAACTGACTATTTTTTTTTTGTGGTTTGCTCCTACTATTATCATGTCTCCATTAGCCAAGTAAAAGTATTTCATTTCTACAGATTTTATAGTAGGTAAGGTTTATATTGTACTTTGGGGACTGCAGGACTAGCAACACATCTCTTCAAAATGTGTAGTGAAGCAGCAGCACTTGAAGTACCCCATGCATGCATTCCTGCATGTTGAGAATAACATAAAATCAAACAGACCTCTAAAGTAACAAACTTTCCAAGCTTAACATCCCATTAGGAAAAACATATGTACTTATCTTTTTTCCTTTTTTCATGTTTCTTTTTTTTTCTTCTTTGACTCTTTTGTCCTTAAGGGTAAGGCAGAAAATAACATGTTAACTGATAGACTGACATAAGTAAGTGATATGGGTAGTCTGTAGTGAACTGTCAAGAACTTCTGGAGCAAAAACCTCTTGTTGAGCTGAGGATTCATCATGATAATGTTCATGGTAACACACAGGAGATTTATGGCCAGCTTGGACCACTACTGTAAATTCATCCTGGTTATTTCCATTCAGGAAACAGGTTGAAAAAGGTTTTTTTCTTCCAAAATATCAGCCATACATAAAAAGCACCTTAATTCTTTTTTCTCTTCAGAAGGTAGTAAAGCAACTAGAACAAGTTTTTAGCTAAGAGCAAATGCATAATAATTCAACCAATTTTACAATCAACTGCAATTTATTCTATTGTTCCTCTGTGCTTTTTCTTCCAGGATAGCTGCTTATGCTACATTGACCTCTACTCTTTCCCAGCTGTACATCGCTTATGTTTAATACTTCTGCCTTCCTCAGAACTTTTTAAAAGTCCAGAAGATTTCAAAGAGAGCTCTTTACCTCCAGTTAGGTCTTACAAATCAGGGTGATTTTGTAAACATGAATATATTTTGCTTATAAAAATCTTTTCTACTGTGGCAAAGAGCACAAAACTACACTAATAATAATTTTTCATACATCCTTTGATGCTGTTATGATTTCTTTAAAGGACTATTTAATGCAAAATTTCATAGAAAAGCATTACTCTTTAAATTAGTTTTATTTACAATATCATGACATTTGAAAAAAATCTCTGAGGTTGATTTTGTGATGTGTTCAATGTATCAATTCTAACTGAATGATTTTGATTTACAGAATTGTAAATGAATTTGCAAAAAAATGAATTTGCAAAAAAAGGTCAATATTATGCCTAATGTCATCTAGGACTAATTAATGTTTCTGCTTAACCAAAGCAATTTCTTTTCAGTTCTTCTCTTATCAAATGGTGAATAAAATGATCACCTGTTTTTGCTACTAAAATATAGAACATACCTTAATAGTATTCCTCCTGAGTTAGTTCTGGATATGATTAAACTAAGAACAAAATAGTTCAATTCAATTGTAGGTCTTGTGTTTAGCTGAGTATCTTTCACACAGTGATGTTGCTTACCATGACTTTAACAAGAATTTTGACATTGTCTTTTGTGGTATTTTATAGCAAAACTGATGAGGTATGGTTTGGACATGTGGCTTTAAGGTAAGAGAATTCAATGTTTGGCTTAAATTGGGTGCTGTAGTAATCGAAGAACAAAGGCCACCTGGAGGCCAATAATTATTGAAGATCTTCAAAGGTGTCTAGAATTCTTTTTGATACTGATAATTATAGGTTTTTTTATGTCTGTATCATACAGGATAATGTGAAGGAAATCTCCCTCAAGGAATTTGTGGATAATATTAAAAAGTGCTGTCAGTGTGAGCATTAAATGATGCGCTCAGAGGAAGGGATGCCTCAACGATAGTCCATGACAGAATTGAGAAATGACTTATCAGGAACTTCAAGAAGCTTAACAAAGTAAAATGCACCCATAACTGTGAGGTTGGGTTGAGTGCTGGCCAAACACCAGTGCACTCACTAGAATTATTTACTCATTTTCTGCTGTGAGATAAGGATGAGGAGAAGGGCAAAAGCAGGCCAAAGCTTTAAAGAGTATAAAGTAAACTTTATTAAGTTAACAGAACTAAAAGAAGAATAGTAACAATCAGAATAAGCCTTCAGAACATTTCTCCTCCTCCCAGCTTTTCTTTCCTTTCCTACTGACAACTTAAAGAGACAAAATTTGGTATTTTCGGTCAGTTTACCATTTCTAAAACAATGCTTCTTCACTTAATTTAGGGTAAGGAGTCTCTCCTGCCATGCCATGGAGACTTTTCCACAAGAGTTCTCTCAAGATTCTAATTTTCATGAATAGCAGCTGCCCAGAAGTCTGCAATTGTGAAATCCCTCCCACGGTTTAGTAGCCTTCCCACATCTACCACCATGGGTCATTTCAGCTTATTGGGGTGGAGTTTTAAGAATGAGTTCTTCTAGTACAGAAAAAAAAGTTCTCCTCTTTTATTTCAGGGAACAGAAGTTTTTTTCTCACATCCTTTGGGCAAGGTTTCTCATCTCTGTTCAAGCTTTTCATTGGATCACAGCTACTCTAACATCTGCTTGCTTCAACATGGGTGCCTCTGCTCACAGCTATGGTTAGAATGCTACATCCCCCCAAAACATTCCATGAGTTACAGGGTAAAAACAAGAGTCTGACGCATCAATTATATCTTCACCGTAGCCTTACAAGAGAATTTCAGCCCAAAACTAAGGCATCTCCTCATTCTCCTCCCATCTGAGATTTGACTCCTTCTTCACTGACCTCAGTGTCTCCATGCTGATTTTTTATGTGTCGTCAGCCTTTCCTTTTTCTCTCACTCAAGAGAGGATAGATGCCTGCAAGTTTCATCTGTGCACTGAAAGAGTTAGTATCTCGCCTGGGCCTGCAGATGGTTATCTGATCTCTGCTGAGTGGTGGCTGCTCTGGCTGCATGGCTGTTTTCCAGCTCTGGCTTCAGTCAATCCCAGCTGTGGGGCTGCTTTCTGTGTGAGACTGCAGGGCCACCTCTGTTCTCAGTGCATGATTTTCCAGAGCACCAGCAGGATGGCTCAGCAGCATGCAGCAAGAGCAGGGCTTGGCTCAGCTCTGCCCAAAGCTGAGCCAGAGCCGGCTCAGCCCTCTGTCCCTGGTTTAGAACTTGGCAGCAGCAGAATCTCAACTCAGTGGCGCCATGGACTGAGTGGAGCGGGACCCGGCCCGGCCAGCACTGCAGCAGAGCAGGGCCCCAGCCCATGCAGCAGAGCCAAGCCTGGCCCTGCCAGTGTCCAGTTACTTGTTCAAAGACCAGAAGCAAGAGAGTTTTTCCCAGAGTTTAGTCATTTTTAAACGTGATTTCACAGAGGCATGCTCAGCTTTCTTAAGTGGTTTAACAGAGGGTCAGTGTTCAAAACTAGCCAGCTGATTGGTTCTGTTGGGTCGAGAAGAAGCTCTTAGCAGTCTTCACTTGGAATACACTTCCGTAACTGTTGGATTTTCTCTTTGACTAAAAACCAAGTTGTTAAATCACAACATACGGAAATACCCCACACAACAATATAGGCCAAATATTTGTTAGGCTCAGTGGTGAAATAAAAGCAGGTTATGCAGAGTCTAAGCCGGACAGCACCAAACCCTGGCAGAGATGGATACTGCAAAACCTTTCTAGGCAAACTTCCTTTACTCTTTGACTGTCCTCATGGTGGGAAAGTTTTTGTTCATATCCATTTAGAAATTGTCTTGTTTCAACTTATGCCCACTGTCTCTTTTCCTCCTACCATACACTTTTGTGAACTGCCTGGCTCCCTCTTCTTACTAAACTCAACCTAAGTACTGTGGGGATCCTGTTAGGTGCTCCCAAAGCCATCTATCTCTCTTCTAGAGTCACCAACTCCAATTATTTTTGTTCACATAAGGCAAGTGCTTCAAAACAGGGGCATGGGAGGCTTGGCTTGTAAAAGATGACACAAGTGGAAAAGGCACTAAAAAGACAGATATAAATTTACTGTGTGCATAGCTAAAAAGCAGAAATGAATATGTATTATGAAAAGTTCCAGTTAGATAACAGGAAATACTGTGTACCATGAAGGTGATCTTCCAGAGGAGCAGTGGATGCACTGTTTTTGGAAACTTTAAAATACTAATTTGATAAGGGCCTGCACAATATGATTCGTTTGGTTGGACCAGATATTTTCCCCTCCAACCTCAATAATTCTACAATTTTTTTGAGATTAAAATGAACCAAGCCATTCCTATTTCTCATCTTTCATTGAGTTTGAGATTTATTTTTGTGGTTATATTTTTAGAGAAAAAAATCCTTAGAAAGAGACAGCAAATTAATGAGGCAGGTGCTCCTTCCTTTCCTTATGTCAAAAGCCAGCTAATTGTGCTGTACTGGTCTGCCATTCAGGAACTTGCGTTCAGGTGAAAAAAATGCACCTCCAGAACTCTCACTTTTGTGTGGATAGGTCAGTGAAACTTTTGAGGAAAAGAGCAAAAATGGTTGTTATATGGTTACAAATGTAATCATATTGGAGTCTGAATTCTGGAAGAGAATAAACATTAAGAAATTCACTCTCATATATGCATAGCTCATCTCAAAGGGCTGAACAGCATAACTTTAGAATGAACTATGTTACCTAAAAGAGAGGAAAAGTGTAGCATTGTCTGACTCCTGTTTTGTTAATTCAAACGTCAGGTTTGTACTTTATAAAAGTCAGCCAAATGCTTAGACTGATCCTTACCATTATGATGACAGCTACAGATAATGTGGATTAGACTCCTGATGGGATATCATAAGATATTGTTTGGACACATATGGTTTATGTATTTCAAAACACAGATTCTTTACAAATTAAAGGTTTAAATGATGAATAAATAATATAGAAAATTATTTGTTGTAGTTACAAGTCAAAAGTTGTGCATTACTGTTCAAGGACATATTTCCTTTTATTTAGTGTGCCTTACAATGCTGAATGAACTCATGTCTGAATTTAGAGACAATCTAGAACCACTTCATGCAAACTGTATTGGCTGATTGCAGCTGTTAATGATCTGTAAAAGGAAAGTAAATCTACCCCTTGATAGACATTACTGTACCAAATGTAGTAAAAAGCTAAGTGAAATGTGAAACGATTCCTGTTCAGTGGGGAAAGATACTATTAGTGTGTCCAGTTTCTTTTTGAGGGGCAAAGAAAATAGGTCTGTGTTCTGTTAATTTGCAGGTTTGTTTTTTTGGCTGCTTACTAATGCAAGCATTATTTATATACATGACCTTATTATTATGTATACAATTTTGTAGTTTATTTCAGCTGTATTTACCACCCCTTAGATCAATAAACTATTTAAATTGTGAAAAATTTTAGACATGATTGGCATACTATCAGACTGATTAATTTACTAAAGAACACTTGATATTCCCACATACCCTGATTGGCCTACCTTGTTATCCACTTCTGCTAAGCATAATGTAGTTCTTTGTATTAAAGAGTCTTGAATTTTTCACTGAAGCTAATTAATGGAAAATATATTCCATGTTTTTCTTTTCACATTATCTGGACAACTTTTTTATTTTTATTTCATGTGTTTTTTTTAATGGGGATATCTTAAAGTAGTCAGAGTAGTGAGGTAGATGTGCTAACAATATTTTTTTCCATAGCATCATAAAAGATACTGAGAGAATTTTGAATCTTTAAAGTGAGCTCTATTTACCAACAACTAAAACATCAGTGTGTTATCAGCATTATTCTTGTTCTACACCCAAAGCATGGTAGTGTACCAGATACTATGAAGAAAATTTCCTCTATCCTAGCTGAAACTAATGACAGTGTGGAAGCATGACCATGTAAGAGGAATCTTACAGACAACAGAGCTTTAAGACCTTCCCTTCCCTTCCCTTCCCTTCCCTTCCTTCCCTTCCCTTCCCTTCCCTTCCCTTCCCTTCCCTTCCCTTCCCTTCCTTCCTTCCCTTCCCTTCCCTTCCCTTCCCTTCCTTCCCTTCCCCTTCCCTTCCCTTCCCTTCCTTTCCCTTCCCTTCCCCTTCCCCCTTCCCTTCCCTTCCCTTCCCTTCCTTCCCTTCCCTTCCCTTCCCTTCCCTTCCCTTCCCTTCCCTTCCCTTCCCCTCTTCCTTTCCCTCTTCCCTTCTTTCACTTTTCCTCCATCTCCTTCCTTCCTTCCTTTGATTCCATCTGTCTCCTCTGTTTATGAAAGCTATGACTCATAACTGTCTTTTTTCTAAGCTAAGAACTAATTGCTGAGTCATATTGCACCACTAGAGAGAAAGTAAATATTACAAAAATTCATATATCTGTATTACAGATAGATTGGTATTTTGGTGAGTACTCGGTTGTTGTGAAAGCCCTGAAATACTGTGTCTGCTCTTGGATCAGTTTAGGCACTTTACATAACAAATATGTGATGTCAACCTACTCTATATAAATAGAACTGCTGCAAAATACCACTTCTGTATGCATAATCTCATGAATAAAGTTTGTATTTTTTAGCTCCTCTCCTCCACTTTCAAAATAAATTAAATTTAGGATATGCTTCACATGTAATATACTGTCAACAAATAAAACTTGCTAGTACAGTACATTGTAGACAATCTTATTTTTCTCAGCCCACACTGCCATTTTTTACATCGATAGAAATGTTCCTGCGATGGGTTTTTGCAACCTTATGCTGAAATAGGAAACAAGTTAGTGATAGACTTTGATATTTCAATTCCTTTCCCTTTAAAATTGTCTTGGTTTACTGACTGTATAGTTAGAATATCTTCAACATTATTTTAATGATCTAATTCATGTGCCATGATAATATGGTCAAGCACATTTATAGGCTCAATTGCTACAATGAATTAATAAGTTTGTTAGGTGTTTTAATATGAACAGTTTTTACCAGTGCTGAGTATTTTTTGTATTATTTGAAAAGGGGCTGATCATTTATAAGTATATCACTCCATGGCCATGAGTTAGAGGATTAATCTCTTTTCTGGTATGTCTTTGTTTTGACTTAACACCTCATGTCACAAAAGTTTCATAGTGCTTATCAAATTATAATTGTACTTTATACTAAAAAGTACTTTATTGTATAAAGTACTTTTAGTATAAAGTACTAATTGTACTTTATACTAAAAAGTATAATTATACTTTTTATAATCAAATTATTATGACCTTCATATGCATGGAATAAATGATGAAGCCAGGAAATGTTTCACTACAACTATCTGAATATAATAGTATTGACTGTCTCAGGTTGTTACTGACAATGCTCAGTCAAAATTTTTCATATCTGCTCTTTTTTTTTTTTTTTTAATTTAGATTTTAATAATCCTCCTTCACTATTGTGGTTTAAACCTGACCAGCCACCAAGCCCCACACAACCACTCACCCATTCCCCACACCAGAGGAGCTAGGGAGAGAATGGGAAGGGTAAAAGCCAGAAAACTCATGGATTCAGATAAAGACAGTTTAATAGGGAAAGCAAAAGCTGGGCACACAAAGAATGCAAAACAAGGAATTAATTCAGTTCTTCCCATGAACAGGCAGGTGTTCAGCCAACTCCAGGAGAGCCAGGCCTTATCACACATACCAGTGACTTGGGAAGACAAATACCATAATTCCAAATGTGTTCCCCCTCCTTCCTCCTTCTTGCCTCTCTTCATATGTTGAGTATGATGCCATATAATCTGGAACATCCCTTTGGTCAGTTTGGGTCACCTGTCCTGGCTGTGTCCCCTCCCAGTCTCCCATACGTGCCGAACTTTCTTGCCAGCATGGCACTACAAAAAGCAAAAAAAGCCTTGGCTCTGTGTAAGTCCTGCTCAGCAATGACAAAAACGTCTCTATATCACCATCGTGTTCAGCACGAATCCAAAACGTAGCCCCAAATCAGCCACTGTGAAGAAAGTTAACCCTACCCCAGCCAAAAGGAGTACCACATTTGGTTGAATATTCAGTGTTGTACACTTACAAAGTTTTAGAATCCCAGGTCTGAGAACTCACAACTGTGAAATGCCCAAGAGTGATTCTGTACTACAGCAAACCCAACCCATTTCTTTGGACACAGATCTGCAAAAGTGGAGTACAGAGTGAAAATGGGGGCATTGTGGAGAGGAATTTGACTACTTAGATTGCCTACTCTGAAAGTCAGCCTGTCAGAAAGCTTCCATGTGCAGATGGGAAGAAACTGAAAAAAACCCAGGGATTTTTATTTCTATTCACCCACAAAAACTAAGGAAAGAGGAAACACCTGCCTCCTCCTAGAAGTCTTCAGATTAAAAATAAAATAACCCTTATCACCTTTTTAGAATAAAACAAAGCACAGTGAAAGGGTAGAGATTCTACAATCAGTAGAGTGACTGAAGCAGTAGGCTGTCAAGTCATGTTTCATTTTGCTTGATTTTCTCTAGATCAATTCCTGACAGAAAACTCAAATTACTAGACAATTATGTTAGAAGCAGTAGAGGGGTGGGTTGTCACAGGAACACCATCTTCTCTAATTTTGTTTTGACAAATGCTCTCAGTGTGAGGTGTTCTTTTAAGATGTCTAGCAAATTGAATCTTTCAAAAGATATAGAAATAGAGACCCTCAACATAGCGTTCAAATTGCTTACCGTTTTACACTTAGGCTTTAGACATCTCACTTAAACTAGTCAATGCAAATAAATCAAGGTTTCCAATGCATGATTTGGGAAGATAACTCATTTGAATGTTGACATGTACTTTGTAGAACACAAAAACTGGGTGAGATGATCCTGCTTCTCTCATCAGCTGTAGCTGTTTACATGATTAACACATGTGCTTCTGGACATGTTTACCAGTGGGACTACAGGCTTTTGTTCGTATAGGCTTTGTTGGGACATTAATTCTCAGACTGCTCTTCTGAATACAGACATTAAGTTCTGCTTTAGTAGTCCATGTGATTTTCCATGTTTTTTCCAATAGCTTCTTTGATTCATCTTCTGGTATGATTTTTTTCCCTAAAAATCATACTAAAAATATTACTTCATCCTTGTATCATAGCTCCAACAACCTAATAATGATTGAAGAAACACTGGGAATAGAGCACTACAAAAATATATTGTTTTCTGAATTATCTGAGGATTTCATTCCATTTTGAATAAAATAGACGTATATTCATTGGGATATTTCTTCTCTCCAGCTGGGATCTCACTCTGGATCTAGGTATATTTAATTACTGCTTGCACAATGGAAATCCTTGGGAGAAATGTCTGTCCCAGATTAGTCAAAAGTCATGGGACTGCTACATCTTCCTGAAATTTAGAAATTGTATACTACAGTTACTGCAGAAGAGGTGGGATTTTTTATTTAATTCTCCAGATTTTCATTGAATTGCTCCAATCATTTATGAATTAGAAGCATCACTTCCATTCACTAGTTTTCTGTTCTCAAATAGCTTATTAAACATGATTTATCAATATGATCTAATAATGTCTCTCAGGTGTGTCTCTTTATTTTGTGACTGAGTTAGTGAAATTTTTTGACGTTGTTACTACTTGTCTACTTCTGCATATTTACAGATTATCTGTGTTGACACTTCAGGAAATTAATTAATTTTTATTAGGGGAATAATAATAGTGAAAATTGAAACTTAGTTGCTATTGACTCCTTCACATTTCAACTTCAACAATATATGAAAAGGTTTTGTGGTTTTGTTTGTTTGGGTTTTTAATTTTATTTTTAAATTTTAATGTGTTTCAAGGATATTTTCCTCTCTCTTTTTTTTTGCTTTTAATTCTTAGTGAATTCTGTCATTATAGCAAATTTTAATGAATAATTAATTTCTTGATAAGAAGCAAATTATTTTTCACCTAAAAAAGTTTACATTGAGATTTTAATTTCATTGAGGAGACAATTAACTAATATTTTATGTTATTGCTATAATTTATGAGCACTTTTTTTTGGGTGTTGATTCCAGTCCAGATTACCAAAATCATCGGATACTTATATTTGTTGCTAGCAAACTCATAGATTGGTATCCCATTTGCAGATTACTCTGCTAATACTGACACTGAATCACCATGTAACTAGATTTCTGAAAACATATTCATATGTCGTCTAGGTAATTTGGTTTAGACATTTTCCCAATCCACAGCAGAGGAATCATTTGAAATAAAGTCAATATAGAGATGATTAAGGCTAGAATACCTATCCCCCAAGACTGAATTACAAAACAGCCCAATAAAATATTCTTTTCATTTGTAGGTTTCTTGTCTTGTAATTGTCAAGTTCTTTGGATAATGGAATTAATGAAGGACACATTACTAATGATATAATAGAATTGTTGAGATTGGAAAAGAGTTCTATGATTATTGATTGCAGCTGTTAACCCTGCACCACAATGTTCACCAATAAACTATGTCCCCAGGTGCCACATCCAGGCACCATTGGAATGCCTCCTGGGATGGTGATATCCTCACTTCCCTGAGCAGCCTGTTCCAATACTTGACCATACTTTCAATGAAAAATTTTTCCTAAAATCCGATTTAAACTTCTCTTGGTGCAAATTAAAGCCATTTTCTCTGGTTCTGTCACTTGTTAACTGGGAGAACAGACCAACCACCGTCTCACTAAGATCTCCTTTCTAGCAGTTGTAGAGAGTGATAAGGTGGTGTCATCATGTCATGCACACACACACAGACACACAGACACACACACAAACACACACACACAGACCCCCCCACACACATGCTCCTGTGAGCCTCCTTCCCTCCAGGCTAAAGTGCCCCAGTTCCCTCAGTTGCTTCTCATCAGACCTGCACTCCAGACTTTTCACCAGCTCCATTGCCCTTCTCTGGACATGCCCCAGAACCTCAATGTCCTTCTTGTAGTGAGGGGCCCAGAACTGAGTTGCAGGATCTGAGTTGCAGCCTCACCAATGCTGATGATCACTGCCCTGGTCCTACTGGACGCTATGGCTGTTAAAAACTATTAGGAACATGGTATGCTGGAACTCTTCTGTTAGGAGCTATTACTAATTTTTCAATTAAGGCAAAGAAACACGTATTTTATTTCTATTTAAAAATGCACCTGATGGAAACATAGGCTATGAAGAAATTACAGGAGAACCTTTAACTCTTGATGTGGCGGAGGTACAATCATAGCCACAAGGTGAATAAGCCCAAAAACTTTGAGGGCTATGATCCATAAATTTTTGATAATCACCTTTTGAATTTACATAGTAGGAAGATGGATTAAGTATATGGGAAAACACTTTGCAATCTTTGCTACTAAAAATAGAAATTTTCTCTTCAGAGTTAATGAACTCATAGCATTTAGGACATTTACCTTATTTATTGTAGCTCCTGTTTGATAAATCATACTCACTTATGTAAGTAGAATCAAAATCTGGCAGATATTTCTTCCAGAATATGGAAGTATATATATTTATTTAATTAATTATTTGATGCTTACCTATTGTATTTAAAATCTAATATTTAATGAAGCAATATGGATTAACTTTAGAAACAGAGTCTGCATAAGAAACTTAACTTCTATTCTACAGAACCTTAAGCAGTTGGCAATTTATCTGAGAAATAAATGGCAATATCATTTAATTGATCAAAGACAAAGATTGTATCTAGGTAGATATGTGTACAGATGTATCCATCTTCACTCTCTTGTTTATTCTTTGAATTTATATTTCAACTTGTGAAATATGAAACAGATGTTACGCCTTATATATTATAACTAGAATGCCAAAGGAAAGACTGATAGTCATAGGACAAGCAATATCACTCTGCGCCCACAACACCTACACAGCCCAGGAAGTTCCAAAGTAATAACACATTCCTGGTTCTCCAGCTAAGATCTATGCAAGAAAATTAATAAGAAAATGCCTTCATTTCATCATGATGGCATTTGGGAGTTTTAGAACCCTCTAGTCCATTAGTCAGTTTTGTTAATGATTGTGCTCATCCTTTTAATCATGTGAAACACATTGACTGAGCTTCATTTAGTTCAAAGTGCCTTTCAGAAGCCCGAAGAGAAACTGAGTGGTGTGAAACTTTACCTTTCTCACTGCAATATATACTTGCTAACATATAGCTAGCTTTATTTCTGATTTATATGAAGATACAATATATCCATAATTTTTGAGAAAAAACCCTACCCATTTGAATGAATTAAAAATTGAAATTTGAGTGCCTAATGTGTTGCCAGATTATCTATCTTATTTGTATTTCTAGTTTTTCTTCCTACTAATAGTCGTGGAAAAGTTATTGATGCCCACACTTCTTTATTTTCATTATTCTTGCACAAATATTGTATTTAGAAAATTATTTCAGCTCTATGAACAACTCTTTTTGCCTGAAATTAAAGAATTTCCAATACCAGATCTCAGCAATGGTCTTGGAAGACTGTTCTTTGTTTTCAGAATGACTGCTTTATAATCAACTAAATAAGCTGATTTTGGAATTTTGCCAGCATGAATTTGAAGAGCTATATTACAGGGAGATTGAAATCTTGTAAAAAACACCAAAGCATTTTTTATTAAATGTACAATATTGTTTATATATGCATATATATCCATTTTTCATTATGAAAACACACTGTGATATATTATGACAAGTTTATACCCTGCATATGGAAACCAAATAAAGCAATAATACTTAGTACAAGCAGAATTATGGCATCTAATTAAAAAAAAAAAAAAAAAGATCCTGTAGATCAAAAGATCCTATAAAGCTTTGTTTCTGCATAACAGTGGAAATGTTTAAGCTGTGTACTTTCAGGAGCTGCTTCATTGTCTGAGACTTTTACATTTGTAAATGTCAATCTTTTAAATTTTAACCAAAATTCGACACTATCTCAATTTAAAAAAACATTACATTCTTCTGTTTTGTTTTTGGACACATTCATAATGCTTTCAAAACACACCTGACAGATACTAAAGGTACTGGACTCCGTCATTAAGAATTAATCAGTGATATTTCCTTATTTCTTTGAACAATGGAAAAAGAAAAAGAGCTATCACCCTTTATATGAAATGATTATAGAACTTACCCCAAAACCCGAGTATAAGGAACAGATTCTTATCTTAATTTGAGAGTGTTCAGAACCAGCATCTCTACGAAGTTCCCTGCTTGACAAGTAAAGGAAGCGTTTTGGAGGCATAAGAAATCTCCCATCAGTACAGCATTTCCATGATGGGAAACCAGGAAAGAAATCAAGAGATTCTGGGGGGAGAAACAAAGTTCCAAATGGCTGCACAATTTTCTGTATTTTTTTGATGCTCAATGTAAAAAATTTCTTTTTTCCCTCCTCACACATATGTTGCATTTTTAAAGTAATTATAAATGCATATATTTTCAATATACTAGTATCAGGAGCTAATTAGCTTGGTGAGTTCTGGTTAAAAAGACTCCAAGAATTGCTTTATATCTATACAAGTTCTGATATATTTTAAACAATAAATTCTCCGTGTACAAATTAAAAATATTTAAATTTAAATGAGTGCTTTATGTGTTCACTTGTGATATATACAGAATTTCAGTCATCCCTGAAACACAGAAGTACAAAGTCTGTCTGCTCGTCTCCATTAAGCTTGTTTGCATTCTTGAAAATCAATTCATGCCGATAACAGAGAGAATATTTCTTTTACCAAGACATTAAATAGTTTTGGATAAAAATACAAAAAGTATTTTCTCATCAGGCAGAAGTAGACAATAATTATTTTAATGTATTTTCAATAACAATGTTTAACTTCATGTAATATTGCTCTTTAAGAGAAAAATGTTTTATTTACAATGTTTAATGAACAATGAGTTTGCTTTTTTTTAATAACTTCACAAACCTTTTCTTTAAATAGATTATTGTTTAGATACGAGATTCACTCTGAGCATTTTGAGTCTGAAAATAGAAAAAAAATCCCATGTATTCTACCCTCCTATGTATTTTCTTATTTAAAGATCCTCTTCAATGATTAACTAGGTAGACCTGTTTTGTGTTCATTGACTAATTTGTCCGGTTCTAATTCAATCCACATTTAAGTAAATTCCTTCAGAGAGAGATGGGTCAAGATGTTGTGTTTTTCACAGTGTTTGATGTGATTCTTCTGGTGCATTCACAGAAATAAACAAAACCTGAAAATATTTCACCAGTCCTAGGAAATTTACAGTAGTGGTGGTAATTTTATTCTTAATTTGTTTCTCATTATATGCTTATATACTTATGCATACATAGCATTACTTGTCCTTCAAACCAGCCCATCTCTGACTTGTGTGGGCAATTTACAGTGAACATGCTGACCTTCATGTTGCTAACTTACCATTTTCTGATTCTCTGCTTATTTCTAAGGTATTTATATGTTTTCTTTTCCACATTTCCTCTCCCGAATTCATGACCTGCCAAATATTGCCATCTCAAAAATATGCTTAAAATTTTGATATGGCATTAGCTTTCTCACAAATCACCAACAATTTCCTAAACACAGCTGAGCCAAATTCACAGTGGTGCCTCACTGAAACATTCCAGTGTGTGAAACTATTTATCTTAGTTCCAAATAGTTTTGGATATCTCCTACTATGCATGCAGATGTCCACAGCATGACTGAACTTCCAAGACACAGAGATCCAACAGTCCCAAAATATTACAATTGGATTGGTGAAGTGCATATGCATATGAATAATTCCTTTCTGTTACTTACTAGATAGTTAAGAAATCATTGTTCAGTAATGAGCAGTGTCCCCTGGGGTCAGTACTGGGGCTGGTGCTAAGGTTCATCTTCTTTTTTGGCAACATAAGCAGTGATCGTGTGCACCCTCAGCAAGTTTACTGATTACACCAAGCTGGGAGTTGCAGTTGGCACACTGGAAGAGAAAGATACCATGCAGAGGAGTCTGGAAAAGCTTGAGAGGTGGGCTGATGCAAACCTCATGAAGTTCATTAATGTGAAATGCTAGGTCCTTGCTAAGGAAGCTTCCCTCTGTGACAATCCAGAAGACATTCTGGCAGTCATTCTGGCAGCACCTGAGCTGGGACTGAAGCTGCTTTGCACCTCAAAGTCATGATCAGATCAGGTTTCCTTACCAGCTTGACCTTAGGTTTTCCATAGCAGAGCCTCAGATGCCCCTATCCTTAAAATAATTTACTTCTGGTGTCATAACTAAATGATAAAATCACAGAACATCATCTTGAGCTGAGTGCCTCTGGGAATGGACCCTGGGATTTTATACCCTGACAGTCTAAGTGCAGTAAAGTCTGAGGGTTTCTGACACATCAGTGAGTGTTCAGTCACCTGGCTGTGCCACAGGTTCACGTGCCCATTGTTATGCAAGTAACCAGCAGTTCAAGACCTCTTTCCTCAGCCCAGTGTCCGACGCCTAGAATTCAAACTGCCACCTGCACTGCAGCTGCACCCTGAGCTACCTGCACCAAATGTACTCCTCAACAGTCCTGCACTGGATCATGGCAGTCCCATTGATTGAGAGTAGCCCTGTGGAGAAGGACTCGAGGGTGATGGTTGATGCAAAACTCAACATGAGCCGGGAGTGTGTGCTCACAGCCCACAGAGCCAACTGAATTCCTGGCTACATCAAAAGGAGAGTGGTCAGCAGGTCAAAGGAGGTGTCTCTTCCTCTCTAGTCTGCTTTGGTGAGACTCTCAGAATACTGAATACAGTTCTGACGCTCTCAATGCAAGAAGGACGTGTAAGTGTTGGAGCAAGTCCAGAGGAAGGCCAAAAGCTGATTAGAGGACTGGAGCACATCCCCTGCAAAGACAGGCTGAGAAAGTTGTGGCTGTTCAGCCTTGAGAGGGTTGCTTGGAGCCCTCATAACAACCTTGCAGAATCTGAAGGGAGCCTACAGGGAAGATGGAGAGGGACTTTATCAGGAACTCTAGTGATAGCGCAAAGTATAATTGTTGCAAACTAAAAGAGGGGAAATTCGGGTTAGGTATACAGAAGAAATTCTTTAAGGGTGGTGAGATACTGAAACAGCTTGTTCAGGTACTCTTGGATACCCCCAAGAGTACCTTGGTAGCGTTTTGGATAAGGCCTTGAGCAACCTCTTCTAGGGAGGTGCCCCTGCCCATTGCAGGGTGGGGGATAATTGGGACCAAATGATCTTTACGTTCCCTTTCAACTCTTAAAATTCTAGTATTCTCCTTCTGTTATACATCAAATATATATTTTTTAAAATACTTCATATATAAATCTTATTCACGTGTTATTTGTGTCATAAACTAGTGAAGTCCTGTTTCATATAAAGTTTTGTGGAAGTTAGATAATGAAATCCATCTATTATATATAAGTTCTTCTTCCTAAGGTCTTTTATCTGTTTGTCTGTTTACTGTAAAGTAAACTTCTGGAATTATAAAAGTGTTAAGGACCAATTATTATTATTACTATTATTATTTAGTTATTACTATGAACCAAATAAACGATTATTTCACATAGTGAACTTATGAAGCTGAAAATACTATAGGTAGTCTTCAAAAAAAGCCTGTATGACATTGCATGTATGGTATCATTATTATCATTTTGTCATCTCTATAATTTGTAAGTGAAATTTAGAAGAAAAAATATTATTTCTTCTAAGGAGATGGCAATCGTACTGCTATTCCACAAGTTATTTTTTTCTAATTTCTAATTCTGATGCACAAGCAATCTTTCACAAAGATTCAAGAATAACTGTCTTAACTCTCTACAGTAGCAATTTTTTTTGTTGTTTGTTTCTAGAGGAATATATTGTTAGACAGAATTATTTCTTGACACTGCTATGGTGTTTTATTAAGCAACAGATGGTTCTACAAGTTCATCATGTGTGTCCTTCATCAGCTATAACAGCAGGCACTCACGGATTTGACTCTAAATTAAAAAACAAACAAACCCCAACAACAGCAAATAAAAATAAACCTGAGAGGATTATGATGTACATTTCTGGAGGATGGACAGTCTCCAAGTAGTGAGCAGTCTTGCAGTCTTTTGTTTATTTTCTTTCTTTTTTTTTTTTTTAAGGTTGTTGTGGCCTTATTTATTCATTTGGAAATAAAGGCTTTCTTTCTATAAGTAAAACAAACAGTGTCACTGACACTTGCTTTCAAATATTCTGTGCAATATTTAGTTGGAAACCATACTAAATACATAATGAATATTTCTTAGGTGCAATGTGTAGTTGCTGAAGTGTCCCCTTGTTCAGTCTAGTGTTATAAACACCCAGCCCCAGCCCCATCCAGTAATGGGATAAACACCCAAAAATACAGCCCCAGCCAGTATTTTTCAAGAAAGTTGGTATCTTTATTATCTTATTCAATTGCCTATTAAATTGCATTCTGCCATTAAAACTCTCTCTTTTGTCTTTTTTGTTGGTGTACTCAGGAGTCTTGTATATAACTGTTTCATTTATTGAATTAATTGCAAAAGGTGGCAGAGAATTTCTGATTTCACAACTCAGAATTGCTAGTTTGTAGATATTCATTAGCAAATAAATACTTGTGGTCATCTGAAGGGTGTGTCAGATAGATATTTGTGCAACATCATGGAAGCTATTTTATTGCTATTTCTGATAAGAGCTCTTTAATTACCTGGAGGCATTTAAAATTTTATTTTACCTCCATAAATAAAAAAAATACCAATAATCACTTAAAACTACACTCAAATGTAACACACAGAAAAAAAAAAAAACAGAATCCCAAAATATAATTTATATTGTCAGTAATCAAAAGCTCTGCAAGACAGATGGTGTTAACATATAAGTAACAGGAGAAAAAAGTTTTTGTCAATAATTTCGGTTATGAGGAATTAAATTATCAAATGTCAATTTGATTTTATTTATAGATAGGAAGTAGATAGATTGACAAACTTCTACCTAGCTAAAATTATGATTTTTATCTCTGTGATTTATATAAAACTCTTTATCTTTTCAAATGCTTTCTAAATGCTGAAAACAAACCATGTTTTGTGACACAAATCTACCTACGAAAGTTAATGTTCAAAGAAGAGTGCGTGATTCTTGTCTGAATAAATCTATTATCAGTTTAGTTGATGATACAGATTTTACCACATATATTTCCCTGGCAAGGAGATGAAAAAGTAATTTTATAATTTTCCTGATGGTGTAGTTCTACATGCAGGTTTGTGTGTGCAATTCTGCTCTGAGGACTAAACAAGAGGTACACAATATGTTTAATGGGGCCTTTAAGATTTTATAAACCTTATTTTTCTAACAAATATCAAATGGGTTATTTGGTAGTGATTCTATTGCCAGCATGCAAGTGAAGGCATGATCACAGAATGACAGAATAGTTTAGGCCTAGAATAGTCTTTAGGTTAAAGCTCATCTAGCTCAACTCCCATGAGCCGAGACACTTCCCACTAGATCAGGTTAGTCAGAAGCCCATCCAACCAAATCTTGAACACTTCCAGGGATGGGGAGTCTGTAAGTTTTCTGGGTAACTTGGTCTAGTCTCTCACTAACCTAAAGTAAATAATTTCTTCCTAATATGTATTTTAAACTTCAAGCTGATGCATTTTTAGTAGCTTTTAGAATGTCAGCAAATGTGGGAAAGCCAGTCAGCCTGGCACAAGGGGGATATGTGTAGTTCTGGAGCAAGTATGTGAGCAAGTACTGGAAGCCAAAGACGATACTGTAGGGCAGTTCAGCTTGTACTAGACACCTACATTTAGGAGACTGAATCTCCCATTAATATGTTTTTTGGGTTTTTTTTTTAAATATTTGTAGCACATTCCACAGTTGAGGAGAAGTTCACCTTTTGAATTAGAATTACTGTCACATTAAGTTACAGCAGTTGTTTAGTAGCAGTTTCACAGTTATTTTAGATTTTCATAGTTGCTTTATCACCTTGCTGTTTATCTAAAACAAGCAAGTGGAGAAAAAATTAGCTTACCACTCAAGTAGAATTTGAACGGAATACTGAATGAGTCCATTTGTTGCTGGTAATTAATTTCTTATAATTCCATATGCAGTGTAATGGTGTGAGTGGCTTTGTAACTCAAAACTATTTTTGGCAAAACAGAAGACAACAGGGCATAAACTTTTATTGGTTTAGCTGCATATTTCCTCATCTGTTCTCTTGTGTGGACAGGCTATTTGTTTCTGTATGCAAATGTTCTCAGTGACTGGGTAACTTGTATAGAGAATTATGTATCATTCACATTTAGGCCACAACATCTTTCTAGTGAGAATTTAGAACAGAAAAGAAAGCAGAATTGTCAAGAGAGATCCAGGAAGTGATAAGCAGGAGTCAGGCACTTAACCAACAAATTTTGGAAGAATGATGAAAAAAAGTCTGAGTCTTCTATACAGCTAAATTCTTTCTCTTCTTTCCCAATGATAGGGATTTTCATATTCTTTGTAACCCCATAATCATTTAGGAATGACATCTACAACCTAGAAAGAGTCAGAATTTAATCAGAAATTTTAGGGGTATAGGTGTACACCTTTAAAATACTGCATCCTGTTATTTTTACATCCTTCCAGGAAACTAAAATTAAAAGGCAAAAAAAAAATCAGTAACTTTGCCTTGCTAGACTATTAAAGATATATCACAGATGAAAATGTTTTAAAAATTTCTCATCTGAATTCAGTAAAAATCAGGTTGTTACAGTGATTTTGATAGATATGGCACACAGCCTAACACATCACCACTAAAGCTGCACTACTATACTTTGCTCAGAAGTTCAAAATTTCAAGTAGATTCTAGCATTTCTTAAAACCGTGTTTTTGTTAAAGAACAATGTTATCATATTTTGCTGTCTTTCAGTTTAATCACAAAAATTCCAGTAATTTGATTTCAATATTTTTGATTTCTTATGCATGACACATCCTTCAAAGTATGAGCTATGAATATGTAAGATCATTTAGTGGTTTTTCACGTACACCCTTATGAATTACTCTGATTACATATGAGTGATTGCTATGCGTTTTACTAAATTTCTAGAAA
Organism: Camarhynchus parvulus; assembly: GCF_901933205.1. NCBI lineage: Eukaryota > Metazoa > Chordata > Aves > Passeriformes > Thraupidae > Camarhynchus > Camarhynchus parvulus. The sequence goes on from NC_044571.1 coordinate 54,345,390, forward strand.
TAATAGGCGAATTTGATAATTAAAAATTATTGGATATGTTGCAACACTAGTGAGCAAATATGTTTGATGGACAGCATTAATTGGCTTAATAACAAGGGAGATGACTGGATTTAAATTATATGTTTTCAATGTCCTATTAGGATGTTTGGCCAAGCCATAGATACAGATATTCAAGTTGGGAAGCAAACATAGCAGTCAATGTTTGGAAGACTAAAAAACTATCTCTTTTATTCCCTAGGTTTCTGGAACACATCTTTACATGAGAATAAAATAACTTTTTTCATTACTTTCTTATTTTTAGTGTCCTCTCACTTCAAATTGAACTGTACTTGATGAACAGTTCATATCTCAAAAGTGATGCTACACAATGCTTCGATGAAAATCTGTATTGGTGTGTTTTCAAAAGTTCCATTAAAAAAATCTTGTCGGGCTGCTGGCTATATGTAACAAGTGGCCTGGGAACGAATAGAGTATTTTTGGTTTTAAAGGAAGAAAGACTGAGAGTTTTTGTTTATCTTTTTCACACCTTCCAGTTTACCTATTTGAATAGATTAACAAGCTACAGTTTATATTATCCTGGCTACTGTATTACCAAGTACTTTATAAAGTGTCAAGGGAACAAACAAGGGAACTGTCTGGCAATAGTTATTCAAATTTTACTGAAAAGCAAAATTCCTATAGATTGCCATAACTGAGTCTCATTTCTTCTTGCCAGTATAAGAAACATCAGATGACAGAATGTAATGAATATATAATCTTCTAAGTTGTGGTTATTCGGCATGTCAAATAACTTTTTACTTTCAACAGAGACCTGTCTGATTTCCTTACATACTAGTTCAGCCTGTTGGTCCTGAAGTAGTGGGAGAGGAAAAGAAAATAAAGGCATAAATAAAAGGGAAATAAGATTTTTTCTCCATACACCAATACAAGGAAATGGAATGAGATAATCGAGAGCAAATTGCATTTGCTAAAATATTGCTTCGGAGATGAGTTCAGAGCCAATTGTCTAACTCCCTTCCCAGAATACTCTGATTGAATTATTTGATCATCCAGTTTAAAATGTCAAAAAAAAAAATCTATTTTGAGTCTTGGCAGAATATGAGGTTTTTATCATTTGCAGGGTCCACATTCAAATTAAAAAGGGGGAAAGAGATTGTGTTTGACTGTATTACTGTTTTGATACTGTTATTTTAAGACAGGAAAAAGTAATTTCTCTTACATGATATATTTTGATACAACAGTAGCTTCCCAGTTTCCCCAGGCTTCTCCCCTAGCAGCATAAGAGCTAAAATACAAACAACTGGCCCTTCCACTGTTGGAACAAGCGGCTTTGGCACAGACTCTTTCATTCCCAAGCATATCTTCTAATATTAACCTGATGGCTAGGAAATTCTATAATGAGATAAAAACATTAATTTCAATACCTTTTCATGCTACACTGTGCTCACATTTCCTATTTTGTTGTTGGGTGGGTGAGATGATGTGTTGTGGGAAACCAGTGTCATCCTAATTATTTCCTTTCATTAAAAATTTTTAAAGATAATTAGAACATGGGTCCTGTTGTTTCAGATTAATTTTGTAATTTTCTTGACTGGATTCCAGTTAGATTTGTCTCAAAAAATCAATGAATAGCTGAACACAGGCACTTTCCTCAGTGTTTCTTGCTCAAAATGTAACTTCCCTCAGTGGCTTTGTGAGATTGTCTGCTAATTTACTGAGTGATTCCTATGACTGTATAGGGTGAATGCATTTAAAAAGGGGACAAGAGATAAAAAAATAGAAATCCCACAGTGTTCAGGGTATTAAAAGCTCCTTTAACATTTGTTACTGTTATTTAGCAAATTCTAGACTTGTCTGAAAAAAAAATTGGAGATGTTGTTGGCAAAGATTTACATTTCTAGGGAATTAGATGTGTGAACAGGAAATCTCAATTTTATATGTCAGAACTTTAAACAGAAACTGAACCCCAAAACTGGAGGAGATCTAGCTCCCACTTTTTTTTTTTTTTTTTTTTTTGGTTCCAATTCTATTCACATTTTATTAACACAAGATATGTCTGCCAAAACATCTTTTAGGATACAATGCTGAACTACTTGTTTTGAAAAAATTGGAGGTTACAGTTCTGTGTGAAGGGTAATGTTTTTCCCATTACTTGATTTATTAAAATGTTACTTCTATGTCAGAACTTAGTGCTGCTATATCATCTTCATTATGATTGAAAGTTTAATTGGTTGTAGATCGGCCAATTTTTTAATTTTTTTTTTATTGTCACACAAATCTAAATGATGGTAACAACAATTTTAATAGCAAGAATGCACAGGAAGCCTGGTTTTCTGTGTGTGTGTGTGTATATATATATTAGAACTGTTTTAAACAGGTATAAGTTTGAATATAAATTTATTCTGATTTTTTAATAAAAAAGCCTTATACATGAAATTAAAAAGCCTTTTATAGAAGTCAGAACTAAGCAACAAAATGCAGTTCAATACATTGTCTCTTATTTTTGCAAGGTAATTTATTTGATGGTACCACAACTTTGACAAGTATTCTGGCAAGAACTGGAAGCTTCACACCCTTACAGACTTTCCTGTCAACATGCTTAAGTTTCAAAGCATCTGCCAGTATCAAGCATTAGTTCATAAATACATAGTAATTGAGAATGTTTAATATTCATTAGCTAAGTAAAGTGACACTCATCTACCAAGATGCTGTCTAAAACTTAGGCACATAATATAAGCTATTTGTCTGGATGTCCTCTAAAGTCAATGGAAAGGGGAGTCTTGCAGAAGGCAGCATTCACACTAAATGTAATTGACAAAGCAAGAAGGGTTAAATCTTTTTCTACAGGAGGTTCTGTAGGTAATTGAATGACTACTGTGCACTACCAGTGTAACTTCTATATAACTATAGGCCAGATTAATCCCACTATTAATTACACATTACTTCACTATTACATATTTTAAAGATACTGCAAATATCTGACTTAAAAAAATCCAGGTGTCTTTCCAAATGTATTGTTCCAAGGTATTTTCTCAACATTATCTTTTTTCATTAACATTTCTGCTGATAAATTTGACTGTTCTCGGGATATTTTACAAACAAATGGTGCATCTGTGTTCATTTTCAAATGTTATGCATTGTGTGTAATTAAATGCAAGATATTTCAATGCTCAAGAAAATACAAGGTATTCATATAAATACAGGGAATATGCAGAAGTACTCTAAAAACTTTTTTTTTTAATAGGGCTATAAACTTCTGTGTGTCTGAAAATGAGTGAATTACAAATCCTATGGATTTAGGAATAAACTTTCCCAAGATTTAGCTTTTTGACTCCTTTTTTTCCCTTTCTCGTTATATTATGCCATCTTTGCTTCCTGTATCTTCCTCTGCAACACCTACCACAAGTTATTGAAACTCAAAGATAATGATGTGGTTTTCTTTTATCTGTATTTTCTTTCCGTGCCGTTGGGACATACATTCACCAGTGACATGCCCAGAGAAGGGCAATGAAAATTGGGGAAGAGCCTGGAGCACAAGTTTTATGAGGAGCAGCTGTGGGGGCTGGGGCTAAATAGCCTGGAGAAAAGAAGGCTAAGAGGTGACTTTTTTGCTCTCTACACCTACCTGAAAAGGAGGGGTCAGTCTCTTTTCCCAGGTAACCACTGACAGGATGACAGACCTCAAGCTGCACCACTGGGGAAGGTTAGTCTTGCTATTAAGAGAAAAATATCTTCACAAAAAGAGCTGTCAAATATTGAAACAGACTGCCCAGGGAACTGGTGGGCTCTGTGCCTGCATAGAGTTTTTACCCTTTCTTAGCAACATTTTCCCCAAGGCACCATCATCTTGGCTGAGGGACTCAGATGTGCCCTGAAATGGTAGATGATCTTAGATTGGTGAATGATATTAATGAACTTCTTGTGCTAGAGAATGCATGTAATTTTTTTTAATTTTAAGCCAATTTTCTATCATTTTATATGGAAAACTGTTTATCATGACTGCTGTTTTCTATATTTATTTCATCTGGTTTTCTTTCAGAATTCTTGCAAAATATTGTTATCGTTTTTAGGCTTCTGTAAGCCATATTTTTTTTAAATTTATGAATAATTATAGTAATGCACAGAATTTGAAAAGCAGTATTGTAATAGTTGTAATTTGACATTTTTATGACTTATTGCTCGGCATGAATAAAACATTAAAATTTGTTATAAAAATACACTCACCAATTCCTAAACATTCAGAATGGGGAGAAAAGGTAAAATACCAGCCTGGTTATGTTGTATAATTATGACTGAAGCTGCTTAATGTTGAAATTTACTTTGAAATGCTATATTTTCAGATATTTATTTTGAAAATGCTCATGTTCAGTTTTGGTAGGCATACATAAAAATCAAACCTTTGAAGATACAATTTCCTGTGCGCCTTAATTTCTGAAATCAGCAGGCATTCAATTTAGACTTGTGAACACATCCTCACAGAATTTAATGACTTTAAACATGGGGGAGAAAATGTATAAATACTATTGTTCAGTTATTTTTACACGATATTTTGAGTCAGGATTTACTTGGGCCTTCCTCCCATGTCTGCCAACACTTCTGAGGATCCAAACCCCGAGTGGTTGAATGACAGGATTTAGAAAAAGGTTTAGAATGGGCTACTCTCATCAACTCATAGAATCTCTGAGTAAGGGGGAAGGAAAAGGCTTCCCCAGAAGTTACACATGCAGCAGCTCAAGCATTTCATTATCTGGTACTATTTTGTAGCATTTCTAAAACATCCATAACCAGGACAAAAAAAAAAGTCAGCAAAATAAAATAAAAATTAGCATAAAAGCAAAGAAAACAAAATATCTATGTCAAAAATAATTTATGAAATATATCTGTATTTACAAAAATATTACAAAATAGTTAGTGGCAAACCCACTGGAAGAAATTTAGCATAAATTAATTCAGGAAGATTAGAGAACAAGAAAAAGCAAATTTATATTTTGTGAGCACATTAAATTTCATCTACACTAATAAAAATTGTGTGGTGAAAATAAATGCATACACTTTAAAACTTGTATTGTTTTAACCAGTTTCTGATATTTGCATTCCTTTAATGAATGGATATATATAAATATTTTCATCAAAGACAGTTGAAAACATTTAAAATTCAGGCAATTAATCCTTTTTAATCCTTAAAAACACATGGTAACATGATATCAGAGACATGTTGTGATGTGTTTTTAATATTGCATCAATCAATAACACCATACTAACATAATTTCAGGTAAGATTACTTCTCATTTGTTCTTTTGTTATAGGAAAAAAAAAATCAAAGGCTGGGTTCATATACTTTAAAATATTATTTTACAACATATTTTAATTTCCATGATGAAAAGTAGACAAAAAATAACTGCTATTCTTGAGTTATACCATTGAAGTACAGATGAGAAAGAAATAACAGAGAAGAAAGATCACTTTTTTCTGTTTGCTGTTTCTCAGAATATCTAAAATTACACACACACAAATTGTATCCTTTTGTTTTAATAAACTTATCAATAAGGCAGGGGAAAAAAGTAAATAGGCAGAGAAAAAGTAATATCTTTAGAACTGGGAAAGACAAGAATGGATTTAAAAATATTTTAAAAATCTCCTGTAAGATGCGGTCTAGTGTATGCTTTTATTGACTTCATATTTCTCAGGAGTTAGTGTTGCAAACTGAAGAAGAATTTATAGTTTGCCATGGGAATATTCTGAACACTATTACATGTCTACATGTGTATAGAAAGCAAGATTGTATCACTTGAAAAGTATAAACTTTTTCAACCCTACAAAAAAAAAAGAGAGCTATTACTAGGAAATCACAGAATATTCTGAATTGAAAGGAACCCAGAAGGAGCATCAAGTCCAGCTCCTAGCCCTGCACAGGACCATCCCCAAGAGTCACACCATGAGCCTGAGAGCATTGTTCAAATGCTTCTAGAGCTCTGTCAGGCTGGTGCTATAACCACTTCCCTGGGGAGCCTGTTCCACTGCCCAACCATCCCATGGGTGAAGAACCTCCTCCTAATATCCGACTTAAACATCCCCTGACAGGACATTCCCACAGGTCCTGTCACTGGCCACCAGAGAGAAGAGATCAGTGTCTACCCTTCCTGTTCCCCTCACAAGGAAGTTCTAATGGTTTAATGATAAATTCATTTGTATATATAAATCAGCAAGAACTTGGGTAGTCTAGATTGAAAAACTAAATGTTTAACAAATGGATATTGAAATCTTAGTCAGAAATTAAGATAAATGATGAGCACACATAGCTTAATGCAGGAAACATTATTTAATTTTACCCACCTTGAACTGCTCATAATAAACATTTCAGGTTCTGAATCTTACTTTAATCTGCCAGTTATGACAAATATGTTTGTTTAAGCATAAATACTTTGCACAATAACTACTCACAGTCTAGCTTCACTTTTAAATATGTTGCTCTAGGCTACTTTGCTGCTGGGTTGAAATTTATTCTGTTGTTTTACCAAAGATATTAATGAATTGATATTATGTTTTTTCTTCTTGCTCACCTAAAAATATTTTATGAAAGAAAGCAAAAAACTTTCTAGTAAAATATTTTTAACTGGAAGACAGTATATTAGAAATATCCATATATACTCATATCCATATATACTGTAGATATCCATATATATGCTCAGTTTCACTGCCATACATAGACCAAGCATAGCTTAAATTTCTGTAGTCCATTGATTTTAATTTATTTATCCAAACCTTGTTTGTGATAGAGCAGAGTAAGATAACACCTATTTCAGTTTTTGGATGGGGAAGAGTTAATTTTCTTCATATTAGCATGTATGGAACTAAGTTTTGGATTTGTGATTGTGAAATATTTTTCGCAGCACAAGAATGTTTTATTCACTTCTGAGCAGCACTCATGCAGCCTCAAGGACTTCTCTGTCTCTCATCTCACACGACCAGTGAGGAGTCTGGGGGTGCACAGGGAGCTGGGACAGGACACAACAAGGACAGCTGCCCTCAGCGGTCCAAAGGGATATTCCACACCCTATGATGTCATGCTTAGCATGAAAAGTTGAGAGGAAAGGAAGGTGGGTTGTTAGGAGCAAAGATGTTTGTCTTCCCAAGTCACCATTATATGTGATAGAGCACTGCTTTCCTAGAGAAGTCTGAACACTTTCCTGTTCATGGGAATGAATGAACAAATTCCCTGTTTTGCTTGTTTTGCCATGCTGTATCTATTAAAGAGTCTTTATCTCAAACCATGAATTTTCTCTCTTTTGCCCTTCCGATTCTCCTCCCATCCCACTGGGGCAGAGTAAGCAGTCATCTCTCTGGGGATTAGTTCCCAGCTGGGGCTAAACCATCATAACAACCATATATGTGATATCAGGAATTTATTGTCAGTCTAATTTAAAAAAAATTAACCATGCAGTTGAAATGCTGCCAATTATTGGTACTGTTAATCCAGGTATAGTAAATCAATACTGGCAGTCCACAATTACCTTAAATTGATCCAAATTAAAAAAAAAAAAACAAAAACAAAAACAAAACCAAAACAAATTGCTAGGAATGATGCAAATAAAATCTATTAATGTCCACTATCATTATTTCTCGAATCCCGAGCCTGATGGGTTTGTCTACACTTACAGAAATATCAGTTTGGCACCATCTTTGCGCTCCTCCTCAAGAAGACTGTGATGTTAATGTGGAGATTAACTACATTATGTTTGTCAACAGAAGCACAGTTTCAATGTTGTGGGTTTTTAGGGTTGATTTGTTTGGATATTAGGATTTTTTTTTAATATTCTGGCTGAGTTTTGTTGGAGTAATTTCTGTGTCTTTTCTAAATTTCTTTACACTTTCTTTCTTCATCACTCTGCAACCTGGTGCATGCTAGAAATATTAGACACTTTAGATTTGTCCTTTTCATAATCCCTGAAATTATAGTTCACTAATTTCTAAGTTTATGAGCAGTGTTGAGTTGTTGGCCACACTGTGACTTCCCACATCATCCTACGCTCAGATATTTGAAACCTCTGATGTCATCCCATGCCTGTACTCCTTTATTCAGCTTCATTATAAGGATTATAGATAGGCAATTTTACACAGCATAACTACCTTTTTTTGGCATTTATATCAAAATTATTAGCAAGAAGCATTAGGGCATCCAATTATAGAAATCTGAGCAAAAATTAGACAAATTGGACAAATTATGTTTTAGCCACCTGGTCATTAGACAACTGTTACAACTAAGCAAGCTAAAACAAACTGCAAACAAGCTAACACAAGTTCAGTCAGAGCTTGGCAAATCCAGAATTCTAGCATATGCTAATAAAAACCCTGTCAATTGATACTAATAGAGAGTATTATACTTATCAGACTGCAGGGCTACACACTGAACTCCCTCCTTGTGCTTTTTAAGAACCCCTTCCATCATTTGCCTGATGAATTAAAATTGCTTATGAATGAAAGTTGCATCTAGTATGCAGCCTTATACTTTTTGGTTTTATACCATCTATTACAAGGAAAGATGTAGATGTTATGTTTTTCTCTGTTGATCTCTCAAGCAAGAATGAAAATTATTTTCAGAAATTATTCATTATATTGTGCAGGATGTTAATTTTTATTGCTGGAGGACAAAAAGATATGCAGCACAGTCAGTCTAAATACACAGTGAAGCCAAGGTACCTTAAAATGTCATTTGAGCTCTTGGAAACATGTCAGTTTTTATGTTAGTAGTCTGTCTTAAGAGACTTAATCTGCCTCAATTCTTTAACAGAACTGATCATGGTACTTCCAAGAAAAGGTCCATGTTTTTGCCTAAGACAAAGAATTGCAGCCAGTAAAAACTTGATGAGAAACTAAATGAAAGCAGAATGGATGTGTACAAGTGACTTTTGTTGTTAAATAAAGATATTATTTCTAGTAAGATTTGATGACTGCTCCATATTATATTAAATTGTATCTGACACCAGCAGATGATTTTACATAACAGGTGTTGGTGTTAGTTTAGAACAATAGTAGGATTTTAAGAGGTCTGGAGAAAATGGTGAATCTGTATTTTTTCTTAATCACTTCTGGGAAATTGCCCACATTTTTAAAGTGAAAATGTAAATAAGTATAAGAATTAACCAGCTTTTATCTGTGATTCAGTCAAATATTTCAGAATATTTGGGCAAGAATATGTGACAGGATACCATCAGAAAGACATTACTAGAGTATTATGTCTCTGTCTTCCTTGCATGCAAATCAAATTCTGAGCACTTAACTGATTGAGAAGCATCAAAAGAAAGATGATAATCTTGATATATGAGTCCAACTAAATCTGTAAGTTATATGGGAATTGTCCTTGTATTCTTATAACTACTGTGGCTTCAAAAGTCTGAACATTTCTATTATTTGGTCATCTCACCGAATATGTACATATTTTGAGAAATATAATGGCAAAAGCAAAAACCTTTCCAAGATCTGCAAAGCCTGCTCAAGAAGCTGAGTAAATACTTGGATCACTGTGATGATGCCAGCTCCATTTTGCCATAGCTACATTTATGCTGTGGAGTTATTTCAATAGTATCTCCTTCTCAGCCGTCTCTCATTCCACTAGATTCAACTCTTTAAAAAGAGATAAAAGGGCAAGAGAGCACTTTCCAATTTTTTTTTCACATTTAGATTATTCATAAGATAGCAAAACTGATACATTTATATAAATAAATATACTCTGCCTAAATATATAAGTACAAAATACTTAGAGAAACTCAGCGAGAGAGAATGTAAGAAGTGGAGGAGAAGGAAAAATAACCCAAAGAGAATAAAACCATTATGGCATTAAACTCAGTATATGGTTTGTCTCCTGAGCTCAGCTGAGATTTGCTTACCTAGTGGATAAATTTTAATTGTTGTTTCTGAATCTATTCTTTCTGACCCAAGATGTCACATCACTCTGTGGCTGAAGCAATGTTTGCTAAGTTATTCTGGCATTAATCACATTTATTGTTTGCAGGACCACAATTCTCTTATTTATGGGCACTACCCTGGGGAATGCAGGTCACTGTTATCTAACAGCAGAATCTACAGCTGCTCTTGCTGACTTCAATTTGAGTCTTACTTCCTCAACAGAGGTCATATAGAAGCAATTGAAGTTAATTTTATGAGACATCTGTTATATTTGTGGTTATACTCATTCTTCAAGATTGCCCTCTAAAGTAGCAGTTACTAAAAAAATCCCAAGCACCATAAGAGAGAAAGAAAACTAACAAATAAAAGACAATAACAGAAATTATCTCATGACTTCTATTTAACATGACAAAGAAGGAAATTATTTTAAATGAAGAATCCCACAATTTGGGGCATGAAATTTTTATGTGAAAGATGCAACTCTGAAACATTTCACCCTTTCAAATCTGGAAGAATCCACTGACTGCTAAGGCATTGCCATACAAAAAAATAGAATTGTCAAATACCTAAACAATATATGTACAACTAAAATGGTTTTATTTTTTTTTCCAAATTCCTATATAATTTTGGTTTATATTAGAGGATTATAAATTTATGCTTGGAAAATGAAAGAAATAAAATTCTGAATAGAGTTGTTTTGTTTTGTTGTTTTTTTCTCTCCATGGCTTTGGAGTTAACATGACTTTTTCTTTGTATGAATTACTAAAAATATAGAAAGAAGCAAGAAAAAAATATAAAAATTATATACTTACTACAAAGAATATTGTCATCTGAATGTAAGCATCTTGATAGGCTGATTTTTCTTCTTCTAAAATATAGATGTCTACTTTGAGTTTGCAAGCCAAGCCAGCCTATATTGTCAATAGATATTTCTCAAGGAAAATTTCTTTCACTATCTTTGTTTATTAAAGTAACTCATACATCAAAAATCACATCTTCAGTGCAAATGCCTAAGATAAAAATATGAGCCAAATCTTTTGTCAATTTCATCAATGTAAAAATAGCAATAAGATATTTAGATACTGAAGTAGTAGTAGTTAATGAATAATATGCTCCCAGAAGACAAACTTAGATGGACAATTGGGTGTGGTGCAGTATTTCCTCAAAATAAGGATTTCAAGAATGAGTATTTTTAGTTTTTAAATATTTTTTTTCCTTAGGGCTATTTACTCACTTCTTCTTGAGATGTGTAAATTTTACTGGATCTGTTTTCTCTCTTATGCATGTTGCTGCCATTTGATTTTTCCTTCTTAAAGGAGTTACACTCTGAGATTTTTTAAGGTTTTTACTTATAAATGTCTTTCTTTCCCATTCCCCGTATCATTTTCCCCCCAGGTATTCTACATATAAAACTACCTGCACACTGAAGCATTTATTTTTCTTTTCCTATGTAATTTTTTGGAGGGCAAAAAAACCACACATGGCTGTCTGTCAAAGCACTCTTATAGGACATATATGCATGTTTTTTTTCTGATGGTATCAGTAAAAATACCATTAATCTTAAAAAAAAAAGAAGCATAATTTCCACAAAAATTTCTCTCATCATAAGTAGTGCAAGTTATTAACTTTTATATGTATTTGATTATTTCAATTTCTTCATAAATAAGATGTCTTTTAATTTTTCCTAACACTTCCATATGGAACAGGCCAACAGCAAAATTACCCTACCCAGGTCCCTTTTCCAGTCTTCTTTATTATATTATTAGAATTTTCCTGGGAGTACAAAATGTAAAAAATCCTACTTAATGCAATGTCTCATTCCCACCACTGCTCTGATTGGTTTTGCTATACTTATCCCTTCCTGACATGCCTTTGTCAATACAAATGAGGTTTATTCATAGGTATCTGGTATTTCTAGCTGGAGACCAAGGTACTGTTTAGTTTAGATCTAAATTTCTTGCACTAGTTCCCCTTCATATTTATTTTAACACTAGCTTAGCTTCAAATGGCTCATTCTCCTTTAGTAGACTTCCTAGATAGTATTTCTCCTATTTTAACATCTTGCTCAAACATCGGTCTAAATTTTGTATTTGAAAAACAATGTTGCTGACCAGGAACATTTTGAACATGTTCTTTTAGCTTTGGGTTTCTTTGGGTTTGGGTTTTTTTTTTCAAATTCAGACTTTTGAAATTCTAAATGTGACTGGTCCATATTGAGCCTATGAAGTATGATTCGCTACTTTGTTATTTAGTTACCTGAGAAATACCTATATTTTGGACACACTTAAATTTTGGACACCACCTACAATAAGGAACATATAATTTCGTAGAGTCATTGAATATATCGAGTTGGAAGAGACTCACAAGGATCATTGAATCCAACCCCTGGTCTTTCACAGAACTATCCCAAGGATCAAACCATATGCCTGAAAGTGTTTTTTTAAATTCTTCTTGAACTATGTCAGTCTTGGCGCTGTCACTGAGGCTCCCTGGTAAGCCTCTTCCAGTGCCCAACCACCATCTGCTTGAAGAACATTTCCTAATATCCAATATAAAGCTCCCTTGACACAGCTACATGCCATTCCCTCAGGCCCTGTCACGGGTCACCAGAGAGAAGAGATCACTATCTGAGATTTGACTATACGTTATCTGCATTTCATATATCAGTTGTATGCTTACCTGCCATTGCACATGGAATCATTCTGCTTGAAGTGTTTCCACATTCTGCGGATGCATCTGCATGTATCACTTGCATCCACATCACCTGTTTGCCAAGAAAGTACTTTAACTGCCAGGAGATTCTGCATTACTCATTAAATATTTTCTATTGTAACACCCCTCTTGTTAGGACCAAATACATCTAGAAATACGTGTAATGTACAAATTGAATTGGATCATGTTAGAATTATGATTATGACTGTGTAATTAGGTCTTCCTGCATGAAGGAAAAGCTATGAACACTTGTTTTAGGTTGTGCGGAGATTAACATTATATGATACAATTCTGTGAAACAGTGACAAAGAATGGAAACCTTCTCTCCTGAGACAATCATAGGTCCATCTGACCCATGACACCAAAGGACATCTTGGGAAGGATGTAAGAAGGGGACAATTAGGAAAGATACTTCCTCTAACCACTTATGGAGATTGTGTTAAAGTTACACAGTTGCCATATAATTACTGCATAATGACTTAACTAACTGCCTAAGTACTCAACTGATGAAATAAACCTATGTCCTGTTTCATAAGAAGAGTAATCAGTGGGTGGATAAAGGGACATAAATGTCATAAATTCAGAATGCTTTGAATTTCAGAGGGGAAATTACAGTTGAAGAGCTTTCTACTCAAGTTTCATTCCGATTCCAACACAAATTTCTCCTAATTTACTACTGCTTGCCACATGAGCATGTACAAGAACTGTAGAGTCTTTATTTATATTTTCCTCTTCTATTTTATGCTGTAGATAAATCCCTGGACTATCCTAGACTTATAATTTTCTATACTCTTTATTATCACCTCTTCTTCCAATGACTTTCCAAACTGGTTAAACTCCTAATAAAAAGAAATTAAGACAACAATTATCCCTTTCTGATATACGTATAAGGAACAGTAATCACAGTCATTCATATTAAAGGATAATTATTGTTCCTGCATTCAATCCAATTTTCCTCTACTTTGTCCCACTTATATTCTGCTGACAGTGTTTTAAGATCCCTATAAGGCTTCTTCAGTGTTTCCTTTTTAAATAACCTTTTTTTCACCCTTCATTAACAATCTATGCTGCTTATATTCTTCCATCTGCACTTACCATGCAGGTATTAGAAGCTTTTTAACTATTGCCATTTGGAACAACATTCCCTTGCTTCTCTGCTTCATCAGCTTGCCATCTCATTTTACATTTCAAACATATCTTTTTCTCCGTTGACTGTCTTTCTTATTTTTTATCTTGCTCTAACACTACTCTTCTCTTTAGATTTACAAATGAACTCTGAAAAAGTAGATATGAGAATCATAATGTTATAACATGGTAAATGTTCAGAAGAATCTGTAACACTATCCACTATCACAGATTTTGATTGTTAGTTTTAATTACCTACATAATTTCAATGTGCTAATATAAAAGGCAACTGAAGAAAATCCATGCAGACTTCATGGTCTCAGTTGAGTTGCCCATGTATTTCCTAACAAATGTCATTTGAGATGTCCTATATTATCCCACCTGGCTTCCAGCTGCCACTTCAGAAAGGTTTCTGTCTCCACAATCATATGTGCCAACTGTCTCTGAACCTTTTAGAAAACCTCAGATGTGACAAAAATGCTGTATTCAGGCAGCTGAACTGATTTCTAACTGCCAAAAATCTAAACTGAACTGATTCACAGATATCCCTGAAAGTCCAGAATAGATGTACACTGGCTAAAATGAGAGTTAAGACCCCTACTTCATGTGAAGACCTTTTAAGGTGAGCTTCTAACTGCATAAATCTGGATCAGAGTCAGAATCATGATGAAGCTTGTACAATTAAGAATTATTTGTAATTTTGGACAAGAAACCAGAAAAAATTAAGGAACTATGTGAACTAGTCCTAAAGCTACAAGATGGGCTTGACCCATTTTCCAATATTAAGTTATCAGATGGCTTTTCCAATACCATTATTATGTCCTGATCTTCAGCTTCTGCTATGTCAGGTCACGGATCTCCTCTATGTTCTCATTTTTCTGACATACAGATGTATTAGGCTAGGGAGCTTTGAATTACTTCCATGTGTCTAGATGTATCTATAAATCAATTGTAATGACATTTAGACATCAAATTTAGTAGTCAAATACCGGTGGATAACCTCCTTTGAGTTGCTCATGAGAAATATGCTTTCACAGTAGCCTAAATGTGCCCGAGTAATGAACCATTAGAATTTAGGAGAGTTCTGGGGAAGAAGTATTAATAAAAATATTTCCTTTTCGGCAGATTAAAAGTAAAAATTTCATGTTAGTAACAGGAAAGGTGGCCTTTACATGTTCAAATTCAGGCATTAATAGTAGAGGGAGATATTGGAATGCCTTCTAGAGTGAGAAACCATAGGAAACTAAGAATAGCTGTGCATCAGACTACAGGAATTTCTGGTGTATGTAAAATGAACAAAACTTGAAGGAGTATAGTGACTTAATTTTTTATTCTTTAATGAAATAAAACAACAACACTTTCTCTTTTTAATATGTAGCTATGCATTTTCAGATTTGGAAGTTTATTTCTGGAAGAAAATTTATAATAAAAATGTCCAAAATGAAGTATTTCTTACAGAGAATCACACTTTAATACATAGACAGCTTATTAGGACTAAATGTTGCCCTAACATAAGAAATAATATCTTTACAGCAAATGTTATATATACATGCATTCATATATTAGTTTTAACTTCTTTTTTTTACTTTTTTTTCTCTAATACTTTGATCACACATTGGTTCTGATTTTCATTCATAGTCTCTCTTAGTTCCACTGTTGTAAGGCTTTTTGCTTTTAAGTTTTCTGTTCCCAAGCTTGCCATCTTTACTAGACTCCGCTCCAGAATTGCATTCCTTCTGTTAAGGCCTTTTATTCCAAAGTGTCTGCTTTTGGCATCCTTTTTCTCCGTCTTCTTCTTCTTTTCTTTTCTGATGTAGCTCAAATGTTAACATTAAACCTAAAAAGAGCGGTTTAATCTTATGTAAAACTAGCAGAAGAAAGCAGGGCATATCTATGGCTAATGTTAGAAAATGATACAGTTATAGGTGATATAGGTGAAATTAATAAAATCCTTGAAGTACTAATTTTTCTCCAACTACTGCTATTTTTGTCTTTCTGATTGTTTCAAGTCTCTCTTTGTGTGTAGGGTCTGTGATAATCAGTACAAATAATATCATGCCCAAATTGAAATTTTCTGTCGTGTCTATTCATCAAGAAAAAACCTGGTATTTCTTTGTTAGGGAAAGTGTCATATATATATATATAAAAAATCATTGTCCTACAGTAAATTTTAAAAAATACTTTATATACAAGGTCATATACTCCACTTCTGAAAAAAACATGTTGTTATGCTACAGCTTATGCTACAGCAAAGTAATATTCCTATCATTTTACATGTTTGCTCCTAATTCCTTTATCAGTATTTTTCCTCTCAGTCCTTCTTTAGGTAAACTGTACATTTAGCAGTAAACAGAGTAGAAAATATTATACCAATGCAAAAGCTTTTGCTAATGGCATGATTTGCTCTCAGTCTCATTATTTTCTGAATAATAATCACAGCTAATTTAAACTTAATGCACAGGCAATTTCTTAGAACATCCATTCCAACAGCTTCAGAAAGACAATAATGCCAATGCTCAGTTAAGGAAGTGAAGCACAGATTTTCAGCCCATTGAGCAAAGATAAAAATTCATTCATGAGATATTGCAGTGCTGAAAATGAAAAGTCATTCATTATTCACAAAACATACAAACACTTCAAGGATTCATTGTAATTTTAGAATTTTTTTTTCTATTAAAAGTACTTATGCATAGATATCTATATTAGTAAAATGATGATTTTTGTGTACTTGAAATTGCAAGAATTGTGTGAAATATATACTTGGAAAAAGCCACCATTTGCCTCGAAGTTTAAAAAAAAGTAAATCAGGGATCATGAAAACTGTATTAAAAACAGAAACTAAATTGAACTTGTTATAGAAAAATAAATTAGTATTTTAAAGTTTTGCTTTATGTTATTCTTATTTCTCACTGTTTCAACAGTGAGCTCTTAGGATTAAGTGTTGGACATTCTGAATCTTAACATAATAGAAGTTGAGTAGTGCTGCTGAATTCAATAAAACTAGAATTTCAAATCAAGAGTAATTGAGAAATATATGTAGCAAGTCAATACAGGAGATCACATTATTTTCATTAATTTTGCTCTTAAGTTTATCTAGAATAGATATTATGAAAAGTAGGTCTGAATATTCTGTCCAGTTTTATTTGAAAATGAATAGAGGGTATTAAAATCAGTCCATATGTTTCTGATGAGGAACATGGTGAGAAGGGACTTAGCAGGTAGGATGAAAGCAGAAATTATTTATTATGAGGTGCTGAGACACTGAAGAAAATTTCCCAGAGAATCTGTGAATAATCCATGCCTGAAAAAGATTCATTATCAGGCTGTACCAGAATTGAGAAACAAACTTAGTGGAAGATGTTTCTAACCACAGCAGGAGCATTGCAACTAGATCATCTTTAAAAGACCCTTTAACCCAAACCCTTTTATGACTATGGTCTGATTCTATGAAAATTATTTTCTATTTGAAAACAAGGCCAGTTTTCTGCTTCAGGTGCTTCCTGACAGAGGGCTTCACAAGTAAGGTGACCAGGCAATGTCAGACAGACACCCTTTCAACAACCGTATGGGAGTGCTGTGGAATGACGAGTGTGGCAACCAGGATGAGCAAACAAAACTTTGACAGTAAATGCATGAGAAGGCATGCAAGAGACCCTAGAGGAGCTGCTCAGACAGCATGGGACTGCTAGAGAGAGACAGTAAAACAAAATAAATTACTTGCAGTAGAGTACAGTTCCTAGCACTAGCTGGACAGTATGTCTCTGCAAATTAGAGAGCTCATCCCAAATGAGGGTCCTCAGGGAGGACTTTATCTGTTAAAATCTCTGACTGCAGGAAACATCTTGTGCTGCTCTTTGTGTCTGGGACACCAGCTCCTAAACAGGAACAGACACCTTTCAGAGTTGAACTGACACAGGCTAAGAGCAATTTCATGCATTCATTCACACAGTAAATCATAACAGACCAAATTGTGATATTCTGTCTCATAAGCAACACTTTCAGTTCTTGCATCTGAGATTCATGTGATTACTGAACTAAAGACCAGCAAATATATACATATATATATATATATATATATATATATATATATATATATATACGCATACATGCATATATTAATTTATATCACAGGCTGCAAATAGAAAAAAAATTAATCATACAGTGGTAAAACTATGACTTAGGAGGCTCTTTCTTGAAAGCAAACAAAGGAGAATACAGGTTCTTTTGAGCTTGGATTTGTAAGTTATCACCTACTTTTCTTTCATGACCAAGATTACAGCGTGAAATACATAGAAACAATTTCTATTTGGTCCAAAATCAGTACCTGAATGCAGACTAAAATCCAATAAAAATCAATAGCCATATAAAGCTATTTTTCTGGTTTTGACTTTTTTCTTTCAAAATTTCCATGATCTATCATTTCCACTATTTCATTAAGTAAAATCATTCCAAAATAAAATGTATAAAAACAATATGATGGCAAATGAAATACTAAGTTGATGGCTGTCTCTGAAGGAATCTATATTGTTCTCTTTCTATTCAATGATGATTGGAAGTATTTTTGGTCATTTTGCCCTTAAAGGAATCTATTTAACAATACTACTACTTCTACTAGTAATTGTAACAACAACAACAACAACAATAATAATAATAGTACAACACCCAGCATTACAATGTTATGGTGTCTTGCAGGAAATCTTTAATGCAGGAGACAATTACAGCTTCTTGTAATATCATAATATTTTGTTTTCTCAGTAATCATTTGTAAGATAATGTGTCCTTACAGAAGACAGTCTTACTCTATGTCTTTGCCAGAATTTAGGTTTATGGGGAAATCCCATTGTTAAGATCTGCTAAATGCAGCTGTAAAAACCATATACTAATAAAGGATTCTGTCTTAGTTACAAAGATAGGGGTGGAGTTTTGTTTCTTCCATACCTGTAGTGGGATGTTTCCCCTGCCACAAGAGACCTTCTATTTTCTGCCTATCAGCTGGTTCTATTGCTCAAGGCATTTTCCACCTCACATGAATTTGCTAATTGGTGAAATTGTTCAGTGAGGATAGCTGGTCTGGTAGTGAGTTATTTCAGTGCCATGGAGGTGACATTTCCAGCTGACAAATAAACATCTTGCCTTGAAAGCAACATCATAGGAAGACAACATTGAATTTTTGACTGATAGACACTTCACTTTACAAACTATAAAAACTATATAAAAGAACTCTCACAAAGAAGAAATCTTCTGCACATTCCCTAGAAATGTGTGTGGACCTCTTCTCAAGCTTTGGGACACCTATAACTAAAAGCAACTCTCTCAAGGGTTGAGTGAAGGACTCTGTGCACCCCATTATCAATTCAGTGGTAAGTTACATTGACTCCTAATTATACTATTTTCTAGTTATAATTTAGGTACCTTTATGTCATGCACTGTTTTATGTAATCTACTTATAGTTCTTTTGTTTATCTGTGCAGTACCTCTGTTTAAGGCCTTTTTTTTCAGTTAATCTCCTGTCTATTCAATAAATAACTCATAAGAGACCTGACTTGCCATTCCTAAGAACTTGCAAGCCAGAGTGCTTTAGGTGCAGGTCACCAAAGTAGAGTTGCTGCCAAAATCTGAGCCTAAGGCAGGGCTTATCTAACACTCTCAGTCAATCCATAACAGTACTACTCATTCAATGCAAAAGGGAAATTCCTGATTTTTTATTAAATGAGGACTCCAACATATAATCTCTCTTAGTTTATTTTGTTTTGTTTTCCCTCTCACTATCAAGAGGGTGCAGCTTGAGAAGTCTTAATTTCCCCCCAGAATTTTAAAAATCAGTGTATGTCTTTATGAAAATCACCTGCTGTGGCAGAAATTGAGCTGATAGCCTGAATCATGGATGACATGATGTTTAGAAAATTAAAAGAATTCCCTTCTGCATCTAGAAAAAAAACCATAAATAAATAAACAGCAAAATCACATTCAGTGAATGTAAAGAATTTGCACTAAAGAATAAGTAACACCAGGGTATCACCTGGTTATTAATTTAATGCCCAATAACAGTGCTCACAGTTTGCATAACATTTTTCTGATGTTGGTCTAGAAATATTTTGCAAGGATGACATAAGCATGTGTCTCATATTTTAGTTGTCAACAAAGGCTTTTTTCCTGATATAAATCAGTTGTCCAGTACCGTTCAAGATTGTCAGCATATCCAAGAATGGCACAGGCAATCCTGAGTGACACTTGTGTTGGGAGTCAGAACTGCAGCCCACACTTCTCTTCATCCATGCCATAGTGTTTGGTTATACAAGAATCACTGGTGACAAACCAAAAGCCTTCAGAGCTCATCTAAATCTTAGAACACATCTGCTTCTTTATTTCCTATCTGTTGTTTATTTGCTCTTAGGTTTTCAGTTATTAGGCTACATCCCTTTCTCTTGGATGCCTGGAAACCTTTCTCTAACCAGGGCAAATCTCAAATCCTATTCAGTATTCTTAAGATCATTATCAGAGAACTATGAAGATCATAATATTTTTTTTAAATATAAAAGGAAAAGTAGAATCTTAGAGTAGGATATTTGTGTTTGGGATAGGATATGTCTGGGTTTAAAAGACTGTTCTCAGGACACTTGCAGACATTTTGATGGAAAAAAACCACAAAACATGTCCCTGCTAAAATATAGGATACAAAATCCCATACTGTTGGAATTATGAAAATTATATTTTTCTTCAGTATGTGCATTAGATGTTTGGTTTTATAGGACTTCTGAAGTTCTACAAAACCACTAAGATTTGAAACAGACTTTCAAACCCAACAGAACTAAAACCTCACTTTATAATTTGCATAATGTTTTATATTAAAAACTATGATAAATATAAAAAAATAAGAATTTTCTGACTTTCTGACACATAGTACTTAGAGCACATGGAAGGCAGCAACTAAAATGCATTTTCTCACTGTTATTTTAATATTATAAATGCTTTAAGAAGCAATTTCTTTTCCTGAACTTCCTTTGAATAACTAGTTGTAGGAAGAACCAAATAAATAATAACATGTGGCAGGAAAAAATGCCAGGGTGGTTTAAAATTTATGCAGGCTGGAAGTATCAGCAACCGTTTGAGTACATTCTCACATGTGGTCTGTACAAGTGTGCATGTGTTTCTTTATTTATAACTTTGTATTATGTGGAGATTTTTTTGGAGTGATTGTGGCCTGTCTCCTGCACTCTAATATTGTGTGAAAATAATATGAGTTCTCTTTTCTGCTGTCTGCAGCCCCAAGGGTAAATAAATTAAAAAAAAAAAAAGTGAACATAAATGATATGTGCTTATTTTTAGTCAATAAATGCAATAAATGCAGGAACTGAACCAGAGAGAAAAGAAAAAAATACCCTGACTTGCTGTTATGGGTCTTCAGATCTTATAACCATTCATGAGTACAGGTTTCTAAGGGAATTCCATAACAAGACTGTCTTTCACTTTCTTTACTGCAGTAACTGTGACAGATTTCTGGAACTGAAGGTTAGGAGTATTGGTTACAAATTCCTGCAATGTTCATATGCTTGACATTAGAGACTCATCAGAGGAGTGTCTGTTCAGACACCACAAGGGAACTCCTGACTGGATCCAGTTCAGATGAACAGTTGTGGGGTGGTGAAGCAAATACACTGTGGTAAGAAATTATAAGACTAATCCAGATGTGCCTAAGGCTGAGGTGAAAAAAGAAATTACCATGAGCCCAGCAAAGAAGTCAGTGGTGATAACTCAATGTAATCCTTCACCCTCATTTTAGAGGGAGCCTACAATGGTCATTCTTAGTAGGGACCCAGAGAAACACTGAGCATAAATACAGGGGAAAAAAACTGATACCTGCAAACTAATTGTGGGGAAGGACAGACATGACAAAACCAACCAATAAAATTAAAAAAACAACAAAATCAAACGCAACCAGAAAAACCTCATACATAAGTTTTACTCATATTAATGAGACTTTTCTAAATTAATCAGGCAGTATGGATTGCTGGACTATTAAATCATTATCCAGACCAAAAAAAAAACAACCCCAAATGTATATATGCATATATATGCTGTGTTCTCTTTTGTTATAAAATTTGTAAGTGAAACAGTAGGCATGCTAAGAAGTTAGAAACCCAAAATTAACATCTCATTTTATTCCTCACAAAGCAGATGAACTTTCATAGAAAATTATTTGATAGAATGGCTTTATATTTTTATGGAGCAGAGCTGGAAGGCATTCAGATTTTTGTCTTATTTCTAGCTCAGTATTTTCTCTCTGGAAGAATAAAAAAGAACCTCCAGATTTATCTGGCCTTTATGCAAGCACAGTATTTGTCTTCCTGCTACATAAATGCTGAATTATTTAATAAGCATTTATATACTTAATATGCCTCAACATTTTTTTAAAGTTTCATAGTAAGGAAATGATAAATGCTAACCATTAAATGGATAGTATTCATGAATGCAAATATTATTCTAATAATATTATTTTGAAAGCTGAGGTTAAGATTGTTTTCACAGTTTTACAAATGTCAATAGCTCTAACGACTATGTTATTACAAGTGAACTTATATGAAATTATCACTGTTCTATGATAAAATGTTTAAAACTTAAATTGCAGGTATCAAGTGGTAGTACTCTCAGTGTAATTAAATAGAAATTAACCTGTGGTGTTCTAACGACCTCTGGCAAATCAGTCATTTATATTTCACATTCATAATTATGCCATTAAAACCACAAGAACTTTTTAAAAATTATTTTTATTGCTAGTGTTATGTTTTTTCTATTGTTTTAATTGCTATTGTATTTTTTAATTTGAGATACTGTTGATTTCAGGAGAAGTTGCAGAAAAATATCTCCAAAAATCCTACAATAAATTATGTTCAGTTTGCATATTGTGGCACCTAAAGAAATTTCTAAGAACATGGACATAAGAGATACTGGGTTCTAATCTTGAATCATACACATATTTGTCATTAGAAATTAATTAGATTAAATGCATGCTTCTAATACCAACTGTAGTGAGAAACACACCTTACCCTATTTCTCACTGTAACAATTCACTGGTGTAACAGAAAATCAGATCACAATGTGTTTTTCCTGTCTGTGATCATAGATTAATTTCTGCACAGGAAGAGATTTCTCAGTAAGTGAAAAAGAGAGCAAGTAGACTCTGGCTCAGAGTTTGATATGAGCTATTGCTCTAGAACACTTGCCTAATGAGTTTAAACTTTTTATGTTTATATACCGCATAAGACAGGATAAGAGAAAATGGCTTCGAGTTGCACCAGGGGAAGTTTGAACTAGGTAATAGGAAAAACTTCTTCACCTAAAGGGCTATCAAGCAGTGGAACAGTCTGCCCAGGGAAGTGATCAAGCTACTATTCCTGGAGGTCTTTAAAAGATTTGTGGGTGTGGCACTTAGGGACATGGCGGAGTGCTGGACTTAGCAGCTCTAGGTTAATGGTTGGACTAATTGCTGGTGATCTTAAATGTCTTTTTCAACCTACACAATTCTATGATTACATGTAAATCATGAAAAGAAGTGCCACTTTCGAGTGCATTAGGTAAAGAGCTTAAATTCAGCAATTTAATGTTGACAGACTTGTTGGGCCTGAGGGTCTCAGCTTTCCTGGGGCACTGGCAGACGAATAAACACTGAAGGTCAAAGAAATCTCCCCTTTTCACATGACAGAAATGCATAAAAAGAGTTATGTACTTCAAGAAGAAGCAGGGTTTACTTCATTGTACTCTTTATTCTTGGAGTATTATCCTGACGAAAGTACTGCGCTAAAAAAAAACAGACGGTGCCAGACTAGATTGGATCATGTCTGACAAACATGGGACAAAAACTGAGCAAAAGTTTCCTCTAAAATGTGTCCCACACTAAAATGTGTCCTCTAAAATGCTATCTAAAGCGCATAAAACATATGCATCATATCTCTCTCTGTATCATATCTCTTACTAAACATGAGGAAACATACCAAGGATGATTGCTAAAGATTAGGAATTTACTGGATAAGAAAAAGAATATTTCTTACTGGAACAGAAAGAGAAGGGGAGGTTTTGAGTGACAGATGATTATTCATACCTACTGCTGAGACTTTTAGTCCAATATGCCAGGTGTATAGACCTAAGTGACTGCAAACCAAGATTTCTTTACACAGGTGAAATTCTCTAACAAACAGACTGTAGAATAAGATACTCTTCCTGCTTCTTTCAATAAGAGTCTCAGTATAATAGATAGAAGTATTCCTAGGGCCTGTGCACTGCCTTCAATCTGATGGGTTAAACTTCCTGCAAGAGGAAAGAGCTGAATGCAGCCTTTTTTGCTCAGTGAGCTCTGATTACCACATATGCCATATATATATATGGAGATATTTTTAAGTGATAACCTTCTCTGTATTTCACAAGGATCTTGATAAGGCTTCTCACAGGACTTAGGCAGAAGCATAATTGTTTCATAAATTGAATATAGCTTAGCATTAGGATCCTTAGGCCTGTTAAAATTGCTCAAAGGTCAAATTATAATAAGCAGACAGCTGCTGGAGAAGAAGACAGAAAACTGAAGTTTGAGATATACAAATAAATGTCACTTAAGTCCCACTTCAAGTACCTCTGTTCCCACTGGATCCTGCCCCAAGGCATATAATTACCTATTCCCTGATGTCAAAGTTTCCATTCAGATTTCTGCAATTCTATTTTCTATTTGCTTTAATTGCTTTAAACATGGCAAAACCACTTCAGGGATGTAAGCAAAATAATGCATATGAAATCAATTGGCATAAGACTTGGAAACGATGACACATTTCTCAGAGGGGCTGAAGGTTAAGAGCTAAATTAAACTTTTCTTTTTTTCTGCTTGTTGTGGTAACAGTGGGGAGGAAAGGCAATGCCAACAACTGGATCAGAATCAACAGCAGCATCTGTTACTGGGATAGCCAGAAGCTTCCCTACATTTTTATTTTTATTCAAAAAGAGGAGTAGACATTTATTCTGTAAGCTGAGGGAGATTCAAAATATTCTTAGTGCTCTGATATGACATCCTAATAATGACTAACAATTAATTCCTCCTCCATGATAGATAAAGTTCTTAATAACAGACAGAAGGAAAGGCAAGGAAAGAGATGTTTATTTGTGACAATAAGATAGAATATGACTCTTACCCATGCCTTCTCTGGATTTCCGTTTGTGTTCCTCCATTGGTTTTGACTGGAACAGAATTTATTTTCTTCATAAAACCCCATATATTACTGTCTTTTGGATTTGTGAATAAAAGAGTACTAATAACAGGAAAAGGTTTTAGTTACTGCTAAGCAATGCTTACACAGCCTCAAGGCTTTTCCTGCTCCTCACCCCATCCCAAGAGCCATAGGGCTGGGAGTGCACAAGAATTAGGGAAGGGACACAATCAGGACAGCTGATCCCAGCTAATCAAAAGGATATCCCACACCATATGGTATCATGCTCAACATATAAATCTGGGGGAAGATGAAGGACAAGGAGGATGTTTGGACTGATGGCATTTGTATTCCCAAGTCACTGTTATGCCTGATGGAGCCTTATTTTCCTGGAGGTGGCTGCACACCTGCATGCCAATGGGAAGTGGTGAATTAATTTCTTGCTTAACTTTGCTTGTGTGTGCCGCTTTTGCTTTCCCTTTTAAACTATCTTTATCTCAACTCCCTTTTTTATCACTTTTAGCCTCTCAATTCTCTCTCCACCTCACTGTGGAGGAGTGAGTGAGCAGCTGCATGGAGTTGAGCTGTCTGTGATATCTGCAGTACAGCAGTGTTTGTAAAAAACAGCAGTGAATTTATAGCCTGTTCTATGTAAGTACCAGCCTGGGAACACTGTCTTCAGATTGAAAAGAGCACCTGCATATTCCAAAAACCCTTTCTCTTGCAGTTGAAACTGCAGGTTTTACTAAAAGTAGTGGGAAATAGCATGCACTATTTATGAATTGATTTTTGTTAAAGTGTGAAATTGTTCTAATTCATAATATTTAAACTGTGAAAATAATTTCATACTCATATATATGGAAAAATTGGCCAAAGCTCTTGAATGAAATGTGTTTTAAAAGTTGTTACTAAAAAAAGAATGAATTAGAATAATTATATAAGTATTAGTGCAATTTAAGCAGAATCCTGTGAACTCTGTAATCTAAAACAGTGTGTTGTGCATTTGCAGTGATGACAGTCAACTGCATACTGGGCCACTTTTGCAAGGATGTTGTATAGAGATTACATCAGAGAAAGTGGAACACCCCTCATTCTGTTACTTATGAGGCTGGAAAACTGCAGTGTGATAGGAAAGTGGTATCCCATATTTGACGCCTTAGTATAAGACAGATGTTGACAAACTAGAGAATGCAATGAAATGATTAAAGGGGCTGAGTCTGAAGAATAAAAGGATAAAGGAAGGGATTGACTTATAGGCCTCGTCTACACAAATCAGGGCTGTAAGACAAGAGTTTCTCCCGTGAAGTATCTAGAAGGATAAGAAAACAACTAAATAAATGAAATTGTGGTTGACTTTGAGGAGAAAATTCTTGACAGTGAAAGAAGCTGGGCATCAGAGGTGGTTGCCCACAAAGGCTGTGAGATCCCCACCCTTTGATATTTTCATAATTCATCTAGACAAGACATGAGCAATGTGATCTGTTTTTGAAATTAACTGCGCTATTAACACGAGGCTGGATTAAATAATCTTCAGATATACCTTGTAGTTTTAATTCATCAATAATTCCTTAATTCTAAACAAAATTTATTTCACTGCAAAGTGATGATCTTCCATTTATAGGAAGTGTAGACATCTTATTTTCCTAGATGCTTCCTGTGGGAGAAGAATGCTTTCAGTTGCTCTTAATTTTGCCAATGTTAAACCATTTAAACTTAAAATTTCCATCCTGGATATTTGCCTGATGCCTGTAGCCGTGACTGCACTTTTCTTAAATGAAATTTGAGGAAAATATCTTGTTCTACATATTTGAAATATAGTCATGCTGGTTGGCTTTTTACATTTGCCATTCTTCTCTTTTAGTAGATTTCTTTTAAAATTTGCTTAACAACTGGAAAATAGATTGATTAAAAGAAAAAATATTCTCATTAATCAGTAGGGATTTCTGTATATAAATTGGAGATGTGTGGGTTTGTTTAGTAGAAAAGATCAGAGAAAAAAAAGACCAGAGAGGGATATTAACAGAGGGGGAAATTGTAGAGTTTAGGAGAGGAGTTCATTGGGAAAGAGTATGGTCAGGTACAGCAAAGAAGGAGAAGTGCAGGGACCAAATTAGGCAATGGCAGGAGATTATAAATATGTAGTAGAACCCAGGAAGTGAATGAAAAAAGCATGGGATTGTTGAACTGGCAAGAGAGAAAAAAACAGAAACAGAAGAAAGTCAAACTACAATAATAAGGAGCGTAGAAGTCTTTCACATCAGACAAACTTCTCTCCAGAGTTTTAGTTGAAAACTATTCTTCCTGAATGTAATGTTCCTTTCTAATCTTAATACATATCTATCATGGTGTCTCACAACTCCAAATGTCTCCATCCTTCTGTAAAGCTAGGCTAATGGAGAAGTTAAGAGTCACCTTATTGCTATATTCCACTCAATTAATTCATATTATAAGCAAAATGAAATTCTTGTAAAGATCCTGAGCCTGCCAATTACTACCGAGGGTGACAATTATTTTTCTGTGCTATGAAATTTTTCTCTTTGGTGCATAAAATGATACATTGGTGAGTATTAGAGTTACAAAGCAATCAAAAAGTTAGGAAAAACAGAAATAAATGTTGGCTGCCCTATAGCAAAAAAATAGCTTCTAATGGTATTATTATGCCACATTACATCATGTTTATCTGCCTGGGGGCTGAATTATATTTGCAGGTGTAACCTTTATTCTCACATTTTGTAGTCACCTTAATGATTAGTTTTTCAACTTTCGTATTCTTTTAACTACATACCTACATGGACATATCCTTAGCATGCAGATATAAAAACCATAATTAATTCAGCTTTAGGCTATTTCACATTTCCCATTACAATTATTCATTGGTACACCGAGTTTTTGGGGTTTAGAATATTATTGGAATCAGGAATAGTAATACTAGCACACCTCGAATGCAGAGAAAAAGTTATACAGTCACAGCTTATCAGATGTTTTCACAAGGACACTTAAAAATGTTCCTTATTCTAAGAAAGTCTGTTTCTAAACATATTATGTTCTTCAATGTTGTTTTTTTTTTTTCTTTTGGTCTATAACTAGTATATTTATTTATTACAGATAATGTTGTCAAAGTTTGAAACTGGCATATTAAATATTTTCTGTTAAAAAAATCTTAGAATGTTGGCACATTTCATTACAGTAACAGTAAACACTGTTTGCATGTCAACTAATGAAAAAAGAAAAATTGCAATTAAGTGCATAAATCTTTAGTGGCTATATTTTCTTAATTTTTGATTGTACGATTTGTATTAATTTAGACCTTTTACCTTGTTATTGGTCTTATAGTTTAGTAGAAAAATACTTTAAATATATTTTGTTCTCCATAGAGGTCATAAAGCTGAGATGTTTTATATCAATTCCCCTTCACAATCTTAAAATTGAGGTAGCTATTTTCCTGCATAAAGTATTGTTTCTTATGTAAAGCATGACTTCAAGTGATTCATTTGAATTCCTGGGCAAATGAAAAACTTTTCTTTTATACTGTAAAGATTTGAGGAGAGAAGATTGTCTCAGAGAGAAATAGATATATTTTCTAACATAAAGGAGAATGCTGCTAATATAAAACATGTACAGCAGCATAATACTGGCAGCTGCTGAAACATATGTAGTTATAAATTATATATGACCTTGCTTGAAGACTTATTTTGGTCTTCATCAATAATGAGTAATTACCCAAAAAGTTATCAAATAAACAGATTTTATAAAATAAAAAGAAAAAAATGTCAGTCTAAAGATGTTTTTGATAGCTTGCTATTTAACAGGTATCTGCAGATAAATGGAAGAATTATTTCCCTGGGCTTTCCTCCTCCCCCAAGCTATCAGAGCTTATGCTACTCTGCTGCCGTTTAACAAGGAGAAATATCTAATTGTGAAAGGATTTATGTTGTCTACACTTTCATTCTCCATGAAGCCATATAGGATAAAATCCATATTACCCAAACCCATATATTTTTTCTGGTCACTAACTTACATGATTCTCAAAGAGCGAGAAAGTACCACAAGGTGAAATTTCTTCGAGAGCTTTGGGACAGAGGAGCATGTAATGTTTTCATTCTGGAAAGTCCATTATATATTAGATTTATCAGGCACTGGTAGAACTCTGATAGTTATAATGCAAGGGGGGTTTGGCCTATTTTTTATTTAACTAATATCCAGCTAATTTGTTCCTAATCATAATTTAATATTTTATTCATATGAGCTCACAACATGTGCATCATTAATGTCATACCTATTTCATTGGTCACAGCTTTACTATTAAAATGATGCTTGGGAGATCATGGTTCAAGGTTTTTTTGGAAGAATCTATACAACTTTCTTAAATAACATAATAACCAAAGGAAGAAGAAGAAAGGAAGAGGGAAGAAATACAGGAGAAAACCAACTTTTTTTTTTTTAATTGATTGAGATAAAATCATTGTGCTGGTGATGTTTAAAAAAATTCATAACTACATAGCTTGCTAGTATTTCCATTAACCATTACAAATTCTTACTAGATATTTGCCTAATGTTCAAATTACTTGGGAAACCACATTGTGTATGTATGCAAGACAGAATTTTTCTTGTGCAACTGGTCTTCATAGACTTCTCCATTTTTGAAGAGAGAAAGAACCTCATTCAAAGGCTGTTTAAGAGTTTCATTTTATATGTTCTGAATGCTGCTTTGGAACTACCTTTCCTAGGTAGGAAAGTCCTACCTAGACTTTCCTCTTCTAACCATAGAGGAATTTTTATGGGCCAAGCCTCCCTAGTTAACATTTGTGACTACTCATGTCTACTCAAGATACAGGAAACAAGCTAAGGGTAGATCTAAAAATGATTTCAACATTTCAGTACTAACTATACTGAAATTTGTAGGGCTCAAATTTCAGTCAGCTTTCTACTAAGATCCAAAATATCAAAGCTTAGGCTTGGATTGGTCATAAAATTATCTGTAAAGATTTTTTGGCATCTATACACTGGAGCTGTAATTAAAGATCTTTTCTCACCTTAGCAGATAACTGCCATGAAAAACCAACTGCAGAATCAGACTTATATTGCCACCTCATTAATTGCTTCTTACAAGATGCAGCACTTTCAGAGGGTGGAGAGATCAACCATATGTGAAATATTTTTTAGAAAGAACTGAAATTGGGATACTGAAATACTGGGATGAGAGCTCTGGCCATTGAACCAGAACATGAAAGAGATAGGAAAGTGAATTTATATTTTGTTAAAGATTGTTAAGGGATCTAGAGAATTTACTGGCAAAGTCTAGAGACCCTACATATCTTTAAAATTATGTGACTGTTGAACAGATATTTAAGGATGTAAATTTTGGTTTACTGGCATATATGGCATCATTACATATCAGATATAGTAATATAAACCTTTTTATAGATCTCAATCTTAATTATTTTAATTACTCATGCTTTGACTTGTTCACAGTAAGAAGCTGTTATCTGCATCCATTTTTATAGTGTATTATTTTGGTAAAAAGCAGGTACCTTCCCTATTCACAAAGAGCCTGTACTGTAATTTTTTTGTGAGGGATTGCTCCAAAATGAATAGAACTTTTCTTAATATAGAAGAGTCAGTACAACAGATGCTGCCTACCAGAATGCACAAGGCCATCTAGAACTGATTGCCCAGAACTATAGCCATATGACTTTTGAATATCTGCATGGAATGAACTCCACAACCTTCCTGGGCAACCTGTGTCAGTGCTCAATCACTCTTACAGTGATAAAAGATAATTAGATAAAAGAATTCTTGTCCTTAGTTTTGGGGGGCTTATTCTAGATATATCACTTAGATTTCATCCATGTGTATAAAAACATAGCTATAATTAGGGTGATTCATCTAATCCTAGAATAGAACAGACACAAAGAACCAAACTCTGGATGAAGAGAAATACAACAGAGAGTTCTGAATACTATTCTTTACCAGATATTTCCCTTTTAATTGGACAAAACCAGATGAAACAAATTTGAAGTGCAGCTAGTCTTTTTACAGTAAATACAGAGAAGTAAGTTGTAGTGCAATTCGTCTTGTCCAGAAATAAATTATTAAACTATGTTAGATGAACAATGTCACAACAGTATCTATTTTCATAGCCTGAAAGAACTGAGAAGGGAGTCAAAGTTGATTAACTCAGATGTACATTCCATAGACATTTCCATTTTTCTACCATTTATTCTTCCATGTAAGATTTGTGAACTAGCAAGAGCTTGGGTTTTAATCTAGCAGAGTTTAGAATGGTAATGATAATATTTATACAAATGCTACTGAATATTGTATCGTTTTTGAAAGTTTACCACACCTGTTGAGTAGCATGATGTTAATTGAATCTCTATAATTTCTGTCTGTGAGTTGATTTTTTTGTGAAATTACATGCAAACCTGACATTTGTGCTGCTAGCCTACTCTAAAGGCATTATTTATGTCAATATTTTGAATGAATCAAGTGATCTCCTCCATAGCATGATGGGTTGACAGTCTTATTTTTACTTCTCTGTAATGATAGGATGAAGCAAGATGAGCTCATTAATTGCAGATCTATTAAACCTGTTGTTACAGACAAGACATATATTGAACCCTGTATTATAATGCTTTCATTTTCTCATCTCATAGATTCTGGCTTACATCTAATTTACTTTTACTGTACATTTTGCTGATAATTTTTCTGCTCCAGGCTACCATTATTTGTCTGTTTGTGAAAATAATAGTAAATATATAAAAAGATTTAAATATTAGACTGAACAGTACCACAAAAGATGTAAGGATTGAAAGGAGTGTCACAGAGACCTTGAGAGATGAAGTTTTGAATGTCTAATTGTGTATAAAAGCAGAAGACCAGATTAAGCATCAGAAAGAAATTCTCGAGACAGAGAAAATCTAGAATATTATGATTTCTGTCAACAGGCAAAAAGCCACCTTCTCCTTTTGTAGATATTAATCTCCATAAGTCCTGTGACCTGATCCCAAGGATGGGGGAAGTTGTTATTTCTGAGAAGGTATGAGTCAGATGAGAACTGGACGCTGAAATTAGTTGGAGAAAGCAGCATCTGACAACCTGCATTTTAGCTCTAGAGATTTGCTGCTTTGCTTGGGTGCCCAGAATGGGGATGTTGCAAAGAATCAGCTATGGTTCATCTGGTCTTCATATTATGAGTCACTTCTTACTAAGGTAGGAAGCAATAATAATGCTGGCAGAGACTTAAGGCGTAACCAAAGCATCTATTTAGCTCTGGGAATAAAAGTGAAGGTGGGCATGGTGATCCAAGTGGTTTCTTCTCCATCTTCTTGGTGAAAGAGCAAGACATAGGGAGGAGCAGGTGGATTCTACAGGACAATTCTTGGTTGCACAGGTCATGTGATCAGCAAGGATTTAGCATTTGTGATCCTAAAGACCTTACTGAAGATGAAGGAATGGTGGGGAGAGACAAGCTCCGCCTGATCCGTACCTCTAAAACAACAGTTAAAATTATGAAGATCTTTTGTGGGATTGACAACCAGTTGGCTGAGAGTTTGTGAATCTCAGAATCAGAGGAAAGTAAAAGTGACACCACAGCTGGGCATTTTCTGCAGATACTTGATTAATGTACAGAGTTTTTGTTAAGTTTGCGAAGACCCTAATGAAACCTTGCCCATGCATGCACGTTGGGGTGACATGAGAGAACAAAAGGCTCACTTAGAGCTAAATATGTGAGAATGGTAAGAATAGCTTATACTATTACATTATTCAGTAAAGGGCTAAACTAAGGAAATTTGGGCAAGCTACTAAATTGGAGGATCATCCAGTGGCAACAAACTTAGGTAAGACTAACCTCATAGCTGTACCATACTGAAGAACATCTAAGAAAGATACCACTATGCTGTTGAAACTAACAGATCTCAGTTACAAATCCAATCATCAACAGGCAAAAAACTTAAAAAAATACATACTAACCAACTTTCAAAAAATGTTCTCCTTAGGATTTCTTTTAAAATCACTCTATAAACTAATCTGAGATAATCTAATAATTAATTAAGCAGCATCTGCTTTGTAGAAGCACCTGGTAAAAGTTAGTATGTAGTTTCTGACAGTTTTGATTAAGACTACAAGGCTACTTTCCCCATCACAGTCATTGCATGAAAAGTCAAAGAATTAATATGTTGGATCTCTCCTGGGAATTAAAATGTGGCGTTGCTTGCTGACACTTATCGACAGCCTGGAGTCTGTTCATTCTCCTTTCCCTGTGCTATATTGTTTCTTTTCTCCTCTCCCTTCCTCAACTTCCCCTTCTCAACTCTTCCCCTCACCTTTCCCACTGTGTGATATCTATATTTCCAAAAAAAAAAAAAACCCAAACAAATAGTAGAAGTCAATTTGACAAGATTCTATCAGACAAACATGATGTCAAAGATTCCTGCCACAGTCAAATGAATACTTTATATTCATTGATTAACACACTTAGTTGCTTCCCACCCTGCAGTCAGATGTGTGACATCTTAATAGAGAAACAGCACAAATATATAAATGAAGTGTCTAAGTGTGAATCCCAACCAGATGGAGGGATAAAGAAAGCAGTGTTGATAAATAATTATTTTCTATGTCTCTAAGCACAAAGTACAGCACTTAAAAACAGTAGTGATAAATCACAATCTTTACATTGGATACTGTTTCTCTCGTTTGTTTCTGAAAGATGAAAACCTGACTTTTTATGAACTATGGATACAGTATTGTGTACATGAGCCCTTTTTGGGACTGCAACTACTGAAAACTTACCACCCTAGTTTTCTTGTTTAGCCATGTGCAAGCCCTTACAGTGAGGTGCTTTCTTCTGCATGTAAATCTTCCTCCCAGAACTATTTGCTGAACACAGACATACAGCTTCGTGTAAAGTGTCTGCTAGCATGTGAGATATTCACATTCCACAGTACTCTGTATTGTGGAAACAATAAGAGTACACTTGTACTCTTTTACAAAGTCAGCTGATGGTCACAAAGCAATCTGAAACAGTACTAATTAACCATTAACTAATTAACACCAACCATTGCCCTAACTGATGCAAGCAATAATTTTTCAATGTAAAACTCATTGGAACACAACATCTCTGTGAAGGTGTGCATATATGTATACATATATATATAAAAGAAAGGTATTGAGAACATGAGCATAGCATCAGGGAAAAATACATAGATGTTAGAAAAATATTTTATGTATATTTTAAAGTGTGTTCCCTATTTCCCATAAAAAAGATCTTGAGTGTGACAACTTCTTGTCGTGAAAATGTATGCAAAAATTATATTTAAAACTGCATAAATTAAGAAAAAAAAAATCATTACTTTCCAAAAAATATCAGTTTTTATTTCTGAAGTCAAAAAAACCTCCATTTTTAATATTTTTGTGGGTTCTTTTAAAGCTGCATTTATCTATTTTTTAGTGAGGAGTTCGCTCTTGAAAAGTGTTCAGCTGTTAACAAATTTCTAACTCACTGATATAGGAACAAAGAGTAGTTACCCACCATTACTTTCTAATATTTGGAGGTTCTGTTAAGAGATGCCATCAGATTTTCAGACAAAATACAGGCACCAAAATAAATGTGTAAATGTATTTATATATTATCTATATTTTTTCATATATTGCCTGTGCACCTCACAAAGAAGAAAAAATTATTTTGTCCAAAAATAAAATATATTGGTGCAAAAATTAGGTAAAATTCAAGAGATAAGAAATAAAAGAAGGGATAAAAAAATTCATGTGTAACTAAGCTTTTATTAAAAAATGGTTCTAGAGAACAGTACCGATGAAAGACCTCTGTCAGATTGTGCGAATACATAGTGCTCTGATTGTATTATTCAGAGCTTGCTGTATGAAATGTTCAGAGACCTGATTTTTAAATGTTCTTTAAAGAGTTGTGTTGCAGGCATTCACGTGAACCTTATAAATACAATGAGGCAATTTATATGGCCCTACATATACAGCAGCTGTAATGCAGCATCACAAGAATTTAAAATTACTACATTTGCTCTTTTGTGTGCTTTAACTTATTTGCTCCAGTTCAATTAAAGCATGAACATTCTAAGTTAAAACAAAAAAATGTGGAAAATTAAGAGGATTTATGCTTTCATTATGAGGTTACTCATGCCAAAAGGTGTCCAAGACCTTCCTTGAGGCAAATGTAGTTCCCAACCATTTTGAGAACTGGAGATCCCATGCTTACTGAACCTAATAGATCTGATAAAACCCACCTAAAGTCTTGTATGAATCTTTCAGGTGTATGACCTTTCTTAACTCTAGTGTTGAGTTTCCAGATGCTGTGTGAAGCCTGTCTGAAGTTCAGGTATACCTACTGCCGTATTACTTATCAAAAGCCTTCCTCTGACCATGAATCAAGTAACAACTAATTATAATTAAGTAAGAAAGTATATAAATGATATCCATATGTCACTTAGGGAATTTTAGATCACTAAAATATTTACAAAACTGATAATTCAATGCAGGTTCAATGTCTAAACCAAAACTTTACTAGGTCTTTATTAGTATAATTTATATTAACTGTTACTTTTCGCAAGTCATGCTTCCTGTTCTATGTCAGACATTCAAAGTAGAAAATCTCCAAATGTTTTAACCTAGACTAGTTGAGAGCGAAGAGTACCCCGGAGCTTATGTCCTAAAGTTAGCATCAACAACTGTGACCCTTGATTATTATTAGTCATTGAAGTGACCAAGCAACAGAACTTTTGATGCAAGTAAAGTGGAGCCAAATTCAACATCTTCTTTTTTATTTCTTACCAGACCCCAGACTCACAAAGTCAACCACAGGAAGTTCCTTACTTCCAAGGCTGACAGAGGACGGGAACAGGCTCTTCAGCCATGTATCTCAGCTCCCAGAGAATCCCTTTCTCTGGAGATATTCAAAACCCACCTGGATGTGATCCTGTGCAATCCACTCTAGGTGAATCCACTTTAGCAGGGGCTTTGGACCAGATATTCTTCCCATGGCCTTTTCAATCCCAACCAGTCTGTGATACTGTGATCTCTTCTTATATGATGTTTGAATCTCTTCAGGTCCCAGCCTTTGGCTGTCCCTGGACTTCACACTGTGCAGTGGTTGAAATATTACTTTCCCGGTCCACCAGATGCCACAGACTGCTACTCCAATTTCTTAGATGTTTCTTATCTCACTGTAAAATCAATCTTTTC